>NC_040903.2:97996853-98299883 GCF_004126475.2 Phyllostomus discolor
CATTACTATAAACTTATTTCATATCTCAGAAATATAAATGAAAATAATTTTAACATCTGTTCTTATTGTTTTTGCCTCATGAGTTCTCTAAAGATTAAGTATATTTATACATATAAAGCTCTTATCTTAGAGCAGTAATTGCTATACAGTAAGTACTCACTAAAGTTTAGTTGTCTCAAAAGACAGAATTTAAAGACTCAGGCCCTGTTAGTAGAATAAGATTTAATGAGACCAGATTCATCATTAACTTCATCCCTAGAAGACCCACTCTACTGAGGTCTACTGACCCTGATGTTATGAAACTGTGCTAATATTTTGGGACAGTATTAGTTTCTTTAATTTCTTTCCACAAATGAAGAGATAAACATCTTTAGAAAGAATAAAGAATATGCACATAAGTAAGAAAAAAGTAGAAGTAACTTTGGGAGTAACTTTGAGAGTCAATAGGTCATCTATTACATTTAAATCAGAAATAAGCAAAATAAAATATATTTTTAAATTTTAAGCTACTGATACTGTTGTATTTGATGGTAGTGTATATTGTTCAGTGATAAAAGACTAACAGAAAATCATATTGTAATTTGTGATCCATAGTGTTAAAGTTGAGACATATTTATTGAAGAACCTACAGTAGCTAATTTAATGTGTTTAAAGCATTGCACTATTCTAATTACGTTAGCTAATTGAAATGGTTAATAAATAATGGTCATTCCTAAAGTAGAACTGATACTTCAAAATTAACAAATAACCCTGGCTGGTGTAGCTCAGTGGATTGATTGCCGACTGTGAACCAAAGGGTTGCTGGTTCAATTCCTGGTCAGGAAACATGCATGGGTTGCAGGCCAGGTCCCCAGTAGGTGGTGAACAGGAGGCAACCACACATTGATGTTTCTCTCCCTCTTTTTCTTCTTCCCTTCCCCTTTTTCTAATAATAAAAAAATAAAAGCTTTAAAAAACAAAATTACAAAATTAACCAATACCATTATGGAATGAGGCATTTTACATTTCTCAGGATAACTGAAGTTCCCATTTCAATGCCAAAATTATTTAAAAATTCTGTTAGATAAACATTATTTTAAAATACATTATATAAACGCCACTTTACTAATGCAAGTATACTGAACCAGAGTGTATTCTAATTTATAGTTTAGGAGCATGATAAACATCAATTACTCTCCTGTGCTTTGTTATACAGGTTGGCAGCTTGAATACTGCCACTTTGCCAAGTGCCCTTCAAATCACTGCCATCATTATACCTCTAGCAAGTCCCCTTCCTAATTTGTTCCTTTTAATCCAGGGATTTCCAAACACATTTGATCATGTATCATTTTCATATTATAATGCATCATTGGAACACAATCAGGAAGTCATGATATAAATGTGTTCTAGGATTAAAGTAGATGCAAAAGTTATTTGAAGTTAGAAATGATCAGCATTTGATTAACATATTTAACAAAAACATTTAGTAACATAACAAAGACAAAATTATAAGTTAAGGCACATTACACAGACCAGCTATTGAACAGATGTTAGCAAAATTGTCATGGAATTCACTGAATAAAAAAAAATTAAACAAAATTGTTTAATGTTTCATGTAATTTAGCTTTCAAAGTTATGATGGAATTTGCACATGAAAAAGACCTCATTAAATCAAATTTTTAATGATCATAAGAGCTCAATAAATGTGTTTGGTGTTTTTCATATCTATTTTGAAGGTAAATTATAAAAGGATAGATAATTAATTATTAAATTAAAAACAACTTTTATTTAGTTATTTTGTGGTGCATTTTCCCAGAACACCAATTAGCATCTCTCTTAATATAAAAGTTCTCTGGAACATGATTTGAGAAACACTACTATAAGTGATAGATTTAGGAATAAGATAAGCAAAAAATTAAATTGTAGGAAGTAAATGTATAAGACACTGAGAGGTATATCTTTGAGTGAAACTTGGGAGTTTATAAACCACAGGGTAGTAAATTTATTGAAAGAAGTTTTTCTACTTCACTGATAATCTTGATGAAGGCTGCTACCTTATTTTTATTGTTATTATTAATAGTTGCTTTCATCTACCAAGTCTGTGGCACTGCACTGAGCATACATTTAACACTCATAGCAACTCTATAAGACACAGACAATGATTACCTCTATTTTCCAGATGGAAGAATTGAGACTTAGAGAGGTCAAGTATATTATCGAAAGTTACACACCAAGAAAGTGGCAGAACTAGGGTTATATGTCTGATTTTAGAGGCTGTGTCAGACTCCTTGAAAAGAAAACAGGAAGCGCTAGATGAAAATGAAATTTTGTAATCTGGGATCATAATCTATGTGGTATCATTTTATCAGAATACTGGAATTTCAATCCCAAATGACCGTTCCAGAGAATTAAACAGCCTGTTTCAGCCTAGAGAGAAAGAAATTAAAGAGGCAATAAAGAGAAAGATGGAATGGTGAAAGGAGCATGGCTCCTGCATCAGGAGAGTGTGGTCTCATGGACAGGGTAAGAAAAACATGATTTAGGAAAAGGAAGAGGAGAGGAGGCTGGAAGGAGCAGAAGACCAAACTGAACTTACAGATCTCTAGGAACATTGGCTTATAGGGCAACAGGTTTCTCTAAGAGGGAATTTTTAATGGGTTTTTAAAGGACCCATTCAGTGGGACAATTTGAGATTTGAGAAGAGGACATAAGACATTGACTAAAAGAAATCTTTTTTCAAGGGTTAAGAGACATATTATTAATTTTCCACATAGAAGCATTCATAATTAAACCATGCTTTTAATGCTTATAGTGGCAAGCAGATTAGTATTTTGGTGTTCTCTTCACCTTTCTACTCAAGCACTTCTTGGTCACTATTTCCATCACATAGAGATTTATCCAACTCTCTTATTGAGTTATTACTGTGTTTTGAATATCAGTACATTATTGAATGTATCACATTAATATTTTATGTGATAAAATATTTTTATCACAGATATTTTTAATGCTTATCACCTCTTCCAGAACATGAATTTCTGGTAGGAATCACTGTTGTTGGGCCACACATATTGCTCTCTATGCCTTTGGCCAGCTCCATGCACTCCTGTCAAATTCATGTGTGCTTTGCTCCTAATGGCTTTCACCTACCACCTTCAGAGGACTGCCTTCCCTGGATTATGGAATCTCTCCACCTGTTGGATTGGGGACATACCTGGGAGTTTTCCCACACTGCCTCATTCCCCTACCTACTGCCTCTTGTCCTGGCCAGTCAGTTAAAACTGTGCCTCTTTGCCTAAATGTGGGACAAATTCTCAAGTGTAATTTAACCTCCAGGGTTTCCTCTAAGATTGGGCTGAACCTGGAACTTCAACTGAAATTTCTCCACTGCATAGCTTGTCTTCAGTTCCTCCTTTCTCCACTCTTGACTGCTTTATCCTGGGAGACCTTCCTTGATATTAATCATTTATACCTGAACTTTATGCTCAGTGTCTGCTTATTGTAGCACCAACCTATAACACTTCTTGACTCTGGGTAGTATGACTAATTATTTTATGTCCCAACAGCAATGCTTCTTGGCATAAAACAAGTTATAAATAAGTGATAAGTGAATAATATTTAAATGAAATGTTAGGAATCTCAGTTCAACTTTACCTATATTAATCAAGTGTTATAAAATAAATATTCCAATCACCAAATAATGTATAATAACCAGATAGGTTGGATAGTGTAAAAGATGGTTTTTTACACAGGGAGAGCTTCCAGCAGTTTGACATGTCATTGTTTACTTTGAGCTTTGATTTAAACTTCGACTGACTGAACACTAGTGAGCATCCAGAATTCCATGTGATTTGTCCATGTATTTCCAGTGGCATGGATCTTGCTTCCCCTTTTCCAGATCTGAGTGATGCCTGCTTTATTTAAATACTGTAAGACTGAGGGGAAAACATGTCTTCAAGTTTGAATTCATATTCAAATATCTTAAAAGATCACAAGATCTTGAAAACAGAATTAAATACACATTAAGAGTTGCCATGTCTAAATGGTTAGGTAAATGTGTAACCTTTCCAGAGTATATGTGGTGTACATAAGACAGTTTTAATTCCAATTTTATTATGTAGGTTAGCTTTACTCATCTTAGTCCAGATATAGTACATCAGCTATCTTCTAAAGCAATTTTAGTAGCTCTCAAGCATAGTATCATAAAAATATTTTCAGATATACACTTGTGTTAAAAATAATACATCTTTATACTGAGTCTTGAGGTACCTCAGAATCTGAAAGCACAACTGATTTATCAAAGATAATAAATCTTCAACAACATATAGCAAACCAAATAGAGCAATGATTAAAAAGATCACATAGCATGATCAAGTGAGATTTATTCCAGGAATGCAAGGTTGGTGCAACATTCACAAATCAATAAATGTGATTCACCACATAAACAAAATGAAGGATAAAAACCACATGATCATATCAACAGATGCAGAAAAAGCATTTGATAAAATCCATCATCAACTGATGATCAAAACTCTAAGCAATGTGGGATTAGAGGGAGCATACCTAAACGTAATAAAGGTCACATATGACAAGCCTACTGCCAACATCACTCAATAGGCAAAAACAAGTGTTCCTCTTAAGACCAGGAACAAGACAGGGATGTCTACTTTCATCTCTCTTATTCAACATTGTATTGGAAGTCCTAGACACATCAATCAGACAAAAAGAAGAAATAAAAGACATCCGAATTTGAAAAGAAGAATTAAAACTGTCGCCCTGGCTGGCGTAGCTCAGTGGATGGAGCGCAGGCTGCGAACCAAAGTGTTGCAGGCTCGATTCCCAGTCAGGGTACATGCCTGGGTTGCAGGCCACGACCCCCAGCAACCACACATTGATGTTTCTCTCCCTCTCTCTCTCTCTCTCTCTCTCTCTCTCTCTCTCTCTCTCTCTCTCCCTTCCCTCTCTAAAAATAAATAAAATCTTTAAAAAAGAATTAAAAGTGTCATTATTTGCAGATGACATAATATTGTACACAGAGAACCCCCAAAAGTCTACCAAGAAACTGCTAGAACTGATGAATGAATTCAGAAAAGTAACAGGATACAAAATAATATGCAGACATCAGTTGCATTTTTATATGCCAATAACAAACTAACAGAAAGGGAAATTAAGAAAACAATCCCATTGATAATTGCTACAAAAAAAAAAAAAACAACCCTAGGAATAAACTGAACCAAGGGTATAAAAGACCTGTACTCAGAAAATTGTAAGACACTGAAGAAAGAAATTCAAGAAGGTACAAATAAGTAGAAGCACATATCCTGTTCATTGATAGGAAGAATTAACATGATTAAAATGTCCATACTATCCAGAGTATCTATAGATTCAATGTAAGTCCTATCAAGGTTTCAATGACATATTTCACAGAATTAGAACATTTCAAAAATGTATATGGAAATATGAAAGGTCCCACATAGCAAAAGCAATCCTGGGAAAGAAGAACAAAGTTGGAAGAATCACACTATCTAATATCAAACTATACTGTAAGGCCATAGTAATCAAAACAGAATGGTACTGGCATAAAAACAGACATGTAGATCAGTGGAACAGAATAGGGAACCCAAAAATAAACCCCACACCTTTAAACTCAATTAACATTCTACAGAGGAAGCAAGCACATACAATGGGCTAAAGATAGTCCCATTGAATACTATTCAATAGATAGTATTGGGAAAATTAGACAGATACATGTAGAAAAATGAAACTAGACCACCTTAATATTCCATACACAAGAATAAATCCAAAATGGACCAAAGACTTAAATATTAGACCCCAAACCATAAAAACAATAGAAAAAATCATAGGCAGTATAATCTTGGACATTGCTCTCAGGAAAATTTTATTGGCTATATTTCCCCAGGCTAGGGAAACAAAAGAAAAATAAATAAATGGGACTATATCAAATTAAAAGGTTTTTGAACAGCAAAGGAAATCATGAACTGTATAAAAAGACAACCCACAGAAAGGGAGAACATATTTGCTGATACATCCAATAAGGGATAAATATCCCAAATTTGTAAATAACTTACAAAAATCAATACCAAAAAAAATTACCAACAAAGAACAATCCATTTAAAAATGAGCAATGGACCTGAATAGACACTTCTCCAAAAGAGGACATACAGAGTCTCATAGACATAGGAAAAGATGCTCAACATCACTAATCATCAGAAAAATAGCAATTAAGCCACAATAAGATACCATCTCACACCTGTCAGAATGGCCATCATTCATTAGCCAACAAACAACAAGCACTGGCAAGGATGTGGAGGAAGAGAAACAGTTGTACATTGTTGGTGGGAATGCAGACTTGGTGCAGCCACTGTGGAAAGCAGTAGTGAGATACCTCAAAAATTAAAAATTAATCTGTCTTTTGACCCATTGATCCCACTTCTGGAAATCTATACCAAGAAACCCAAAACACAAATTTGAAAGAACATAAGTACCCTAATGTTTATTGCAGCATTATTTACAACCACCAAGATATGGAGGCAGCCCAAGTGTCTATCAGTAAATGAATGGATAAAACAGCTATGGGACATTTACACAATGGGATACTACTCAGCCACAAAAAAGAAGAACATTTTACCCTTTGCAACAGCATGGATGGACCTGGAGAACATTGTGCTAAATGAAATAAGCCAGTCAGAGAAATGCAAATACCATATGATTTCACTCATATGTGAAATCTAATGAACAAATTGAACTAACAATGAAAATGGGGACAGACTCATAGATGGAGAGCAGGATGACAATAGTGGGGAGTGGTGAGGAGTTGGCAGGATTGAGAATAAAGGAAAAAATACTCATGGGCATTCAAAACAGTGTGGTGATTACTAGGTGGAGATGGGTATAAAGGGACTAAATGGTAATGGAAACAATAAAATAAAGATTAAGCTTAAAATAAATAAATTTTTAGATATTTTGACCTTAAAAAAGAATGAGGTCTGCCCAGAAAGTACAAAATAATAATAAAAAATAAAAATGAAAATGAAAAGTTATTTAGCAAAGAATACAGAATATACGGGGCAATGGAAAAGGTATTAGGAAAACACGCAGCACATCTTTGGCGACTGTCCCTGACCACTGACTGGTTCCCCAATGAGTTTCACAGAGGTCTTCAACACATGGCCTGCAGGTGGCTTCCACACAGAGTTGAGAACATAGATTAGGACTGACTTTACCTCTGCCATTTTACATTTGGGTTTATATTACCATCTCAGAAAAACCTATATTCACAGTCTATGCTTATACACTTGAAATGTTTGTGACTGTAAAGCTTTCCTGGTTTTGGAACAAAACTCAACTTCAACAAGGCCACCTTGCCAAAGGTGAGTGAGGCTGGGGATAACTGGGGAGTGTTACATCAGAGTCAGAGCCCCAAAATATTTCTGTCTCTTGCTTTCCAGAATCCCAGACAAGTATTACCTTATGTTATGAAGAAATCATTTCTCATTAGTGGTGACCTGTTGATGTTCTCAAGAATTTTATATTAGACATTACGAGAAGAATTTTGAAGTGCTTCTGTGAAAATTTTTCTCAGCTCTAAGAGATCCAGGAAGAAATTACTCCTTTCTTTTCTAGTCATTATCAATACCTTTTCTGAAAGAGCTGAAGCTATTTCACTACCAGTCCCAGAGAAAGGCATAGGCCAAGAAAATTACAGTAAGGTTAATCCCTGCAATGTGGCACAGGAACCTGCACTGAAGTATCCAGTCACGTGGCATAATTTCCTTTATATCACTGATGTTTGTAGTTACTTGCTGACAGAAGCATTCTGACACCAAATCTGTTACCCAAAATGAGTTGTCTCAAGCAACAAACTAAAATATTGAACTTGCAAAAATTAGGACATAAAGCCAAGAAAGGGTGAGATGCTCTACTCCTCAGAGCTTCCTGTTTACTAGCCTTTCCTGTGTAATTGTGAAGCATTGGCTAAATGTTTGCTCATTTGGAGAAAATTTTTAGAATGTTGGTGTTTTGGCTACATATTGCAACTCTGCTAAGTTCTTCAAGAGAGGTGATGCTTCGGCTGAAGTTGATGAATTGAAAAGTAGAGAAAAAATAAAATACAATTCTGCTTAAAGAGACTCTTCATGCCAATGGGCTATAATGCAAACTTATTTTGATTCCAATAATGTGATAATTTAAGGTGTTCGAAAAGGCAAACTCTGGACTCCAAGCTGTAGGCAATGCAAAGAGAGACAGGGAGAGTGGACACTGAGCACAATGTTTGATCGGAGTAAAAGGAAATGCTGTGACTCCAGATTTCTAGCAAACACCTAGAGTTAAACATTATAAACCCATCAAAGGGAACAATCTTATCTTTAAAATGTAGATGGAAAGGATAAGTTATATGTGTGCCTCCCCACATCAGACTGTTCTGACTATCCTCATGGCAGGGACCTTTAAAGAGAGATGCTTGTAGGATTGAGGGAGGCAATGGATGAGACTCTGGTTTGTGGATGAGACTAGATTTCCCAGGAAAAAGGACTTGCTGAGCCAGCTCTCTGGCTAGGTTAGCAGGCCCTGTACTCAAATGCAAATGAGTTAGAAGCCAACTACATTTTTAAGGGAATTGTATTTCCAAAGTGACTTGAAGCCTCACCAAGAGTATTTTTCTATAATTAGACCAAACTTCAGCTCACCACACCGACTCCACAGGAAGGGAGTTGTTAAAGCTGTGCAGGGCCAAGGTCAGGCTTTCTTCCATGCGCCCATCCCCCGGGTGCCCACAGTAGATGTGCACAAGGAAGTTGTGAACACCACTTTCCACCCTGGAACAGAGAGCTGTCGGATTTGCAGAACAAAAAAAAACGTGGTTAACTGCTAGAACAGATACCACCCCCTGTATATGAAACATGCTATGAACCAGGACCACTGTGCTTTGTTTTCCCCATTTTTGAAGGCAAGTTTTTATGGCAGTAGTGTTTCCTGTTCTCCGCTATTGGAAGGCAACCTTGGGTAGAGAGTAAAAAGACTTTTCTTTCACTGAACTATAAACAGTTGTATTCTAACTTGATAGAAAGGATTACACTTTGAACAGATATTCTGAACTTGAACTTTTAGTAACTGTAGAAGTCTTTGTGTTGCCTTATTTCTGGTGAGGTATAAATATATTTCAGATAGGCGTGGACACTTCTGGAAGTGTTATAGGAAGAATATGTGCTTATATGGTGGGTAGCTAAAAATACAGCCTATAGTGATAGCTTTGATTGACACCCTAATATTCATTGTATTCCTAAATGAGTAATAATTATATTCTTCCTTCCAGTATTTTTATAGGAACTGGGTAATTCTGATAAATCTACTGCAGTGTCTGGGGGATAGTTTCCACAGTCTCAATGAAACAGAGAAAGTTACAGATTAATCTTCTAATTAGGATGTGGCTGCATCTGGAGGTGTGGCCTAAAAATGCTGTTGCCATCGGCTAGCCTGCAGTTGATACTATCACCAAGGAAGAATGTTGGAAAGTACCTGGA
Source organism: Phyllostomus discolor (assembly GCF_004126475.2). Taxonomy (NCBI): domain Eukaryota; kingdom Metazoa; phylum Chordata; class Mammalia; order Chiroptera; family Phyllostomidae; genus Phyllostomus; species Phyllostomus discolor. The sequence continues at coordinate 98,006,372 of NC_040903.2, forward strand.
CAGTGGAAGGGACGACTAACCACTGATTGTTCTGTGCCTGGAGCTCATTCTACCTCAGACTATCATTTATGGATCTTGTTTGAAAAGGCTAGAACTGAGATTTTCTGTGACTCGTATTTTACTCTATACGCAGGGGTGTCCTACCTGCAGCCCGAGGTCCGAGAGCTGCATGGGGCTCAGGATGGTTATGAATGTGTCCCAACACAAAACCGGAAATTTACTTAAAACATAATGAAGTTTTTTGTGTGATTATGTGTCACAATGTATTTAATGTGTGGCCCCAAGGCACCTCTTCTTCCAGTGTGACCCAGAGATGCCAAAAAGTTGGACACCCCTGCTACAGTATATTGTCAGAGGATGGAATTGTGTCCAGATTTAAATTGCAACCATAACTACTTACTACTTTCCATAAAAGCAATAATATTATAGAAAAACTTTAGCTCAGTCCATTTTATTGTCTTCTATTTTTCTTAACTTTAAAATTCTAAACAAGAAAACACATTAACCAAAAATAATAATGAAATATAATTTTTTTTAAAATGTAAAGATATCACAGGACTTTAAGAATCCCTTCTGGTTCTAAGAATTTATAAACCTGACCAAACCACAAGACCTAAACAGTAAGGACAAAAACAATGGGTAGGATGTATTATTTTTCTTAGGTGGAGATAGCATGGCATGCACTAAGCTGGTTATATTGTACTATTCGATCTTCTAAAGAGATAGATATTCATAGTAATCTGATTTGGAAATAAGAAAATGAAAGCTCAATGAGGTTGAAGGAAACATCTTTCCAGATATAACACATTTTCTTGAAAAAAATTGATTTCATGCCAAAATAAAGTGAATTAACATAGGTATAGTACTTTGTTACACAGAATTATAATTATAATCACTATTTTTGTATTTTTGACAATGTTATAAGACTTTATTTTAAGTGTTAGAGGATGATGTGAAGATGTTATTTCAAAACAGTCACGGAGTCCGTCTAACTCACAGAATTGTCTAGACCACAAACAAAACACAGCAGGCAGAAGATCTGGGGAAGCACCTTTTGTGGGATTGCCATTAACTGCTGAGGGCTTAGAAATATGTGAGAGGAAGAGATGGAAAGAAGAGAGCAATTACTTTGCTCCATTCATTCTTTCAGTCAAAGAAACATCCCTCACAAGAATTTCATACCATTAGCAAACATTTAATATCATTAATTTCTTATTTGAGGCATATTTTTTATTAGTTTTAGCAAAACCCCAAATTCTACTTTAGGGATATGCTTCTTTTCTCTTGATTCCAATGTGCATGTTATTTTATTTACAATAGTTTAAAATAAGCATAATTAAACATTTCAGCAGAAAATATTTTCAAACGCATATGTTTGTGAACAAAAAATGTTGCTTCAAAATCAATTTAATTAGAGCTTGTTTATTTTAAAACCATTTCCATTGTTAATGGAAAATGTTAATTTAACCTGTAAGTTTTCATAATGAGATTATTTAGCAATTAGGCAGATTTTTAATAAATTAGAATTTAAAATGACTTAGAGATTAGGGAAAACCAATCCATGTTTTATGATATATGTGTAGGAAAATGGGGAAAATATGGGTTAACTACAAGTAATATGGTTGCTATCAGGCAATACAGTCACTTATTATAATTGGATGGTCAAAAATAATCTGAAAAATATTATAATTTACTGTAAATGTATAAAAATAAAAATACTTCCAAAATTTAATAATTAAAATTAATTTGAAATGTAAAGCTGTTTAGTAATTAATAAAAAAGATGTATATAGTGAAATTCATGTATTCACTAAGTTCTAGAATTTGCATAACCTCTCTCACTTATATTCAAGGTAAAATGAGTCCTTGATGCCAGCAGACATTCCTAGTGCTTACAGTAACCACTTCTTCTATTTCTACCTATTACCCTCGGTGCATCGGAGCTTTGGGGCTAGTTCTGGTTACTGGGCTGGAAGCTGGAACAAAGTTTATCTGTCCTGGGATAAAGTTGAGAATGGTCATGAACTCACCATACACTCCCTTTTGCTGCTGCATTGACCAAGAAGAGGCAGCTACAGAACAGTCTGTAAGCCTGAATGACTTTATGGGACAAAGCCTTGGCTACATAACTAATATGTAGCATAAGCAACAAGTAAATTCTGTTATGTTAAACCACTAAGATTTTATAATAATCTCATATTGATATATAACCTAGCCCACCCTAAGACAGATCTCTTGGAGAAACAATTCTCTATCATGTTAAGATAACGGGAAAAGAAGACATGTACCGGGTGAAAAGTACCTATTGTCATTGTACACAAAAAGGTATTTTTCTAAAGATCTGAAGGATCTAATTAAACAAATGATTAATTTTAAATTTAATTTTAGTGTTGGCTCTAAATTTATAATGAAATCAATATAAACAGTTATTAAAACTTAAAATGTAAAGTAGATTTGCTTCTAAACCCATTCTAAGCATTCATTTATGTGTAGATACAATAAATATCACACATATGCATACTACATGTATGTAATCTCCAAGATGACCTGCTGCCCCCAAGTTTACCAAGTCAGAGTCAGAATGCAATTCCCGCAGTCTACCTGACACCTATGTGCGGACTTAGAGGAGAAAAGTTGTGCTTCACACACGTTTAACAGCTTTTAACACTGGCAGGTCAGTAAAACATAAATGCAGGAATAATTTATATTCATTCAGTCTAGTGTCAGCAGTAGTGGACAAGTAGAGGATTATTTTTGCTTTCTTTTGACAACACTTGAAAACTCTTTTTGACATTTCTTCCCTTTCCTTTATTTCCCAAGACTGCAATACCAAAAGAAAACTTCTAACATTATTATATTCCTGAGCTCTGTGAGTCTGTGTCTCACTTGTTAATTTGGTCTACAAATAAACATGTGCAACCATGCGTGATAGAATATAAACACACACATTAGCACGATATGGATTATGTCTATTAACCCAAAAGTAATTAAATATATCATTAATATAAAAAATGTCAGCAAAGGCAAAAAAATTCACCTGTTATATACTAACATTTGAAATAATGAAATTGAGTTCAACATAATTAAATTAAAAACAATATAATCTCAAACAAATATTTTGTGAATCCACAAAGTAAATTCAGCTACAATTAGCTATATAAGAAACATTTACTGATAATATAAACATTTTTTCTTGCAGTTTTAGAGAACACACTGTCAACATGTGATTTGAAAAAACACATGAATCTTGGTTAGAAGGTCTAAGAAATATTATCCTTCTCTTTTTTCTTCCTTAAATAAACCATTGACTGTATTATAAGTACTAGTTCATAAAAAGCGTTTACATTTGTTAATTTGTTTTGACAGCCTTTCTCTCTCTCTCTGTGAAAACTCATTTAATCGTCTTCATCATAATCATCTGTAGTGAACACTACTAACTTTCACCATTTTAAAATGAAGAAACTGTGATACAAGAAGATGAAATAACTTGTTCAAGGTCAAATAGATAGAACACGGCAGAGATTGGATTTGAACCCAAGCAGTCTGGTTTCAGAGGCTGTGCATCTATGTAGTAAGCATATGCTTCTCTCACTGAACCACCCACTGACAAACAGCCCTAATAATGTAAGACAAAGCATTTTGTTTACAATTGCAATAAAGCAATTGCTCTTTACTTTCATCCAGGGTCAGGTTTCCTTGATGTTTCCTGAGAGTGACTCACATACAAAATAATTTGTGCACAACCCCTAATAGTTATTAAACCCAACAACCACTCAAAGAAAAATTGCATACATTTTTACAGGCTGTGAGGGAAGGGGAGAAACCTGAAGGAGACGATCAAAGTGCATCATTCAAGACATCGGGACTGTGACTTCAAAGCAACCTTGAGACAGTCTGTGCACTGAAAGTATTAAACAATTTATTGATCATAGGTATATCCTTAAAGGTAATAAAATCATGCCCTCAGGGGTTCTCAAGTGTGCAAGACCTTTCTTCACACTAGCAAAGTCTCCTCACTGCTTCCTTCTTCCTACTCTCCTCCTGTCTTGTTTCTTCCTATTCATACTTCTCTGCTTTTTATAAGTATTATCTCTTCATTTACTGTCAGACTTGACAGCTGTCCCTTCATAAAGCTGCAGTCAGCATGTCTGTCTCCAACAAGAAGCTGTATCCCAGGTAATGTACAATCTGCTGTGGAATTTAAAACTATGTGACTATGTCAGAAATAAGGCTAAATAACTCCCTTAAGGCTTAAGGAGCTCTGGTATGTGTAGTGCACTGACAAATACAAATTAACATTAAGAGGCTTACTTCTCACTGTCGAAAATAATAGAAGAGATTTCCCTCCCCTCTATTGTCTTAGATTAGAAAACTTGTAATTACAAATACTTTTTCCTCTCTTTGAGATATACACACATCTTTTGTCAGCTTTTAAACCCAGAGACATTTTTTTCTCAGAAAATCGGGAGTCATTTCTTTGAAATGTAAACATCAAGGTAAATAGCATCACTACCCCCAGGTTCTCTGTGAGGGTAGTTGCCCAACTTTCTGGGAACCTTGCTTCAACCTGCAAATGTATTTCTGTTATAAGGATAAAAAAAGTTTGTTTCTCTCCTGGATAAAACCAATTATTTAATACAGATGGTCACTCTGATTTCCAGGTAAATTTAGGATGTATTATATACATGTATGTAATCTCCAAGATGATCTACCCACTCCAAATCTAGTGAAATTCTAAATGCTGTCAAGTTCTCTTTACTCGAGGTATTGTTTACAAGTATACCTTGGAGATATTTAGTTCCAGACCACTAAAATAAAGTGATTATTGCAATGAAGTGAGTCACACAAATTACTTGGTTTCCCAGTGCATATAATAGTTATGTTTACACTACACTGTGGTCTATTAAGTATGTAATAGCATTATGTCTAAAAATGTTCATACATTAATTAAAAAATACTTTATTGTTAAAAATGTTACCATCATCTGAGTCTTCAGTGAGTTGTAAACCTTTTGCTGGTGGAAAGTCTGGCCTTGATGCTGATAACTGCTGACTGAGTAGGGTGGTGGTTGCTGAAGGCTGCGGTGGCTGTGGCAGTTTTTTAAAATAAGACAACAGTGGCCCTGGCTCATGTAGTTCAGTGGACTGAGCACCAGCCTGAGAACCAAAGGGTCACTGGTTCGATTTCCAGTCAGGGCACACGCCTGGGTTGTGGGCCAGGTCTCCAGTAGGGGGCGAGCAAGAGACAACCTCACGTTGATGTTTCTCTCCCTTTTTCTCCCTCCCTGCCCCTCTGTCTAAAATAAATAAATAAATAATAAAATATTTTTAAAAATAAGACAACAATGAAGTCTGCCACATTGATTGATTTTTCCTTTCATGAACATTTTTTTCTGTAGTTTGTGATGCTGTTTGATAGCATATTACCTACAGTGGTTCCTCTTTCAACACTGGAGTCAATCATCTCAAACCCTACCACTGCCTTATCAACTAAGTTGAATATTCTAAACCTTTAATGTCATTTCAACAATTTCTTCAGCATCTTTACCAGGACTACATTCCATCTCAAGAAACCACTTTCCTCACTCATTCATAAGTAGTAATTCCTTGTCTGTTAAAATTTTAACAAAAGATTGTCCCATATGGTCACATCTTCAGACTCCACTTCTAACTTTTGTTCTCTTGCTATTTCTGTCACATCTGCCATCACTTCTTCCACTGAAGACTTGAACCCCTGGAAGTCATGCATAAGAATTGGAATCAACTTTTCCTTTTTTTTTTTTTATTGAGAGAGAGAGAGAGAAACATCAATGTGCGGTTGCTGGGGGCCATGGCCTGCAACCCAGGCATGTGTCCTGACTGGGAATTGAACCTGTGATGCCTTGGTTTGCAGCCCTCGTTCCATCCACTGAGCTACGCCAGCCAGGGTGGAATCAACTTTTTCCATATTTCTGTTAGTGTCAGTATTTTGCCCTCTTCCTAATAATTATGAATGTTCTTAATAGTATTTAGAATGTTGAATCCTTTCCAGAAGGTTTCCAATTTACTATGCCCACATCCAACAGAGGAATCACTACCTGTGGCAACTATAGCCTTACAAAATGTATTTCTTAAGTAATAAGACTTGAAAGTCAAAATTACTCCTTAAAACATTGGCTACAGAATAAATGTTGTGTTTAGCAGCCATGAAAGCAACCTTAATCTTACTGTACATTGTCAAAGAGCAGTAATGTTTGAGAGGAATAGCTTTCTGAGGTCTCAACAGTGAGCTTCAAACACTCAGTAAAGCATGTTTTAAACAGCTGTGCTGCCATGCAGGCTTTGTTGCTGCATTTACAGAGCACAGGCAGAGTAGACGCAGTATCATTCTGAAGGGCCCTATGACTTTTGGAATGGGAAGTGCGCTTTGGCTTCAGTTTGAAAGTCATTTGCTGTATTAGACCCTGTCGATCTGTTCTTTGAACATTTGAAGCCAGACATTGACTTCTCTCTAGCTATGAAAGTCCTAGGTGGCATCTTCTTCACACATAAGGTTGTTTTGTTTACATTGAAACCTGTTGTTTAGTGTGGCCACCCCCATTAATCACCCTTCCTAGATGTAGATAACTTGCTGCATCTTTTTTATCAGCACTAGCTGCTTCATCTTGCATTTCTTATGTAATGTAGATGGCTTCTTTCTGTAAACCTCTGACCAGCCTCTGCTAGCTTCAAACTATTCTTTTGCAGCTTCCTCTCCCTCAGACTTCATAGAACTGAAGAGAGTTAGGGCTTTGCTCAAGATTAGACTTTGGCTCAAGGGAATGTTGTAGCTGGTTTCATCTTCTATCCAGACCACTAAAACATCTTCCATATCAGCAATAAAGCTGTTTTGCTTTCTCACCATTCATCTGATCACTGGAGAAGCACTATTATTTTCCTATGGGAATTTATCTTTCGTATCCACAACTTGGCTGTTCAGCCCAAGAGGTCCAGCTTTCAGCCTATCTTGATTTTTGACATGTCTTTCTCACTAAGCTTAATCATTTCTGGGTTTTTATTTCAAACACTTAGAGACCACTGTAGGTTTATTAATTGGCCTAATTTCAGTATTGTTGTGTCTCAGGGAACAGGAAAAACCAAGGAGAGGGAGAGAGACAGGGTAATAGCTGATCGATGGAGCAGTTGGAACACACAATCTTTATCAATAAAGTTTATTGTTTTTTATGAGCACAATTCCTGGCTCCCCAAAACAACTACAATAGTAAGCAATGCCGAAGATAACTGATCACAGATCACCATTACAAATACAGTAACAATGAAAAATTTTGAAATGCTGAGAGAATTACCAAAATGTGCCAGGGGCATGAAGTGGGCAAATGCTACTGGAAAAATGGCACTGACAGCCTTGCTTGACACAGGTCTGTCACAACCCTTCAATTTGTAAAAAGGACAATTTATCCGTAAAGCGAAACGAAGGGAAGAACAATAAAATGAGGCTCAGATATATTTTGGAACTCTTCATATAATGGGTTATGTGTGCTTGGCTCTACAAAGAGGTGGGGTTTCTGACTGGCAACCTCTCAGTGGATTGCCTGTGACACACCTCACATTCTGGTTTTAATGCTTATTCAATAATAACAGTGTTTCCTTTCTCTTTTTACCTTTGTGGAGAGGACATCTGGGTTGAGAAAAGATTTTGTTTTTATATTGCCAACATAGGTGCATATGCCTCAGCCAGTGGTATACTGTGTGCCCTTTTCTGTGATTCTCAGGAGTTCAAATAACTGCTGTGATCCACACCATGTTTTAATCAATTTAGTTTTGGAGATAACTGGCAACTGGATAATGAGATGCTACCACATGTGCCATAGGCATAAGTATATGGACATGCACAGTTTATACAGTGTTTCATAGACCTAAGATATTCCATATGGTTGAATTTTTCAGAGAAGTTAAGCTCAAAATTTTAAATTTAAATAATCATATCCATGACTTATTTTTTTTTCTCAATGCACTTCAAAAACAAAAATAGCAGGTAGTAATAGTTGGGCCCTTCTCTGTCTTTCTATAATAGTTGAATATAGGACGTTATTTTAGCACATAACTTGCTGTCCATAAATACTGATATATGTGACCACTGCCCCTGAGACTTTGACATATTCCTGGATAAAAAAGTTACTGTATTCTGCTGTGTATAATGTGTTCAAACTTTTAGGAAAAAAAACTTTGTTTTAATATTTTAATTCAATTTTTTAATTTACTTATATTTAGATACTTGTTTTTGTATTAAAAGGAATTTTAGCATTTATTTTTGAACAAATTATGGTACAAGAAATTTTATGTAACAAATAATTACAAAACACAAGAACAGATACAAGGTATTTCAGGTACTGCTCATGTATAATGCGTCTCCTTGTTTTTTCCTCAAAAATTTGGGCAAAAAAAGTGCTCACCATACACAACAAAATATGATGTATGTATATATCTTTAACCTATAATAGTTCACTGTTTATTACCTATAGTTAAAAGTTACTCGATGACTGTTGAATGACTGAACAGTATGTGTGTATATATAATTAAATATGGCTATGTCTTGATGGCTCAATAATGTATACTACTGAACAGTTTGGTGCTCTGTCCACATGCCCTTTATTAGGCTCAGTTGCTAAGATTGCTGCTAAAGGTTCACAGTTGCTCCCTTCTTTGGAGAATCTACCTTTGCCTATGCAAAGCTGCTTCATCCCGGAAACAACCAGCCCTCTTCCCCAAAGTCAGTTACTGAGGCATAAAGAGGTATACAAGCACAGCCAGCCTCTTTGCCCCAAGGCGGGACCAACTACATAGTAAAAGTTATGCCGCAGAGCCTCCTTCTGCCCCCATGGGATCGGAATGAAACTAGCATTCCAGCATTCCATGAAACTGCTTCCGGCAGATAGCACATTCTTGCTTAGAGACTTTCCCTGCCCTCTCTTATTTTCCTCACTCCTTTCTCTTGAGAACAGGCTGGCAACAAAATATTAGTATATACTTCTAAGCACTTCCCCTTAATATTTTGTATTTGTACAAATACATTTATAGACAATATGCCTGATTAGAGTTCACAATAATATGATTTTATTATACATCCTGTACCCTATGCTTCCACTTAATGTTTCTATTGTCTATCTGCAATATGTAGAGACAGTTTTGACTGGTCAACTTCTGATAACCTCTCCCTTCTTATACACAATTCTGCTTTGCATTTCCCTGTGGCCCTTACTATATGGTATCTCTGACAACAGTTATGTGTGGACATGATTCACGTCCTTGGTTAATGAGCACACTTAACTTAGCAACTAAATTGAATAATTTTTATACCTCATAAAAATGGTTAACAAAGTGCCTTGTACATACTAATTTTAAAAAGCAGTCCAATCAAAATATACTAGAGATAGCATTAATTTTATAGTTATGGATAGAAAAATATTGCTCTAAAAGCAAAATTACCAAAATCATAATTATCAAATACTTAAGAAGAAAACAATATTCTTCAAAAGCTTTTTAATTTAATGAATTTAACTATTTTAATCAAGGTGTATTTGAAAACACATTTCATCTCATATTTCCTGTAACTGATTTTTTACTTCCTTGTGAAATCCTTCTTTAAGAAAAAAATTAGATTCAGCACCTAACACTGATGCACTTACAATATTTTCATTGTAAAATCATAAGTTACAAAAATTCTGTGGTGTGTTCAACTCACAAAGCATAAAAATAAGCATTTAAGAGATTTCAAATTGTCAACTGTCTAGTCTGAACCAATCCTAAGTGGCAATAGGCTAGCATTTTAGAAGGCTCCTTATCTTGAAAACTTTACACGTTGCTGCAAATTGAGTTGTTTAGGGTGATTCCCGGTGGAATGGTGCGTACAGGAGAGAGCTAGAAGAGATGGACAGTTTTCCAATAATAGAAGTGCATTATATTTCTTTTGCCTCCCGATCGGTGACAGTAGATATTTATTGTGACTCCTGTACCTAGAAAATCATTCGACCCCCTCTGGTTTTCATGAGAAATACATTTCTCAAGAGTATTACTTCTAGAAAATCATGGCTCTTTTTGTTAAAAAAATAATCCATCAGTCAATTTTACTTTTCTCCAATTGGCACCTTTGGATCTATGAAAATCACTTAAACTGTAACCTATTTGCCCATTGACTACATTGGTACAAATATACCAGGACACATGAGAAATAATATAAACCTGTCTGAGGCTAACTTTTTCTTTTTTAGGCAGCAGAGTTGAACTGTCACATGTAAAATTGAGTTTAGCAAAGATCTCCAGTCTGAAAACCTGTTTTGTTTTGTTGCACATGTTGTATAGTCTTTAAATCTCATACAAGTAGGTGAAAAATATAGGAATGACCATTAAATAATAACAACTAATAGTGAGGAGTGCTTACAAGGGGACAGACTACTCAATGGAATAGTCACTAGGGCCGTTATTTCTACTTTGCAGGTAAGGAATCTGAGGCACAGAGATGTTAAGTAACCTATTCACGGTTCCAGAGCCCAAACTGGATTTCTTGCACCCAGTGCCGCAGTCTGTGTTCCTAATTATTATGGTGTACGGCCTGTCATAAGTCACAATACAAAGTGACAGAAACAAATGGTTGACTTACACTATACAGGCTCTAGACCTCACAGTCCCTAAACTGGTCAGTATCAACTCTCCCACCCACCACTGACTACCATGCGGTTTTCAACTACTGACTGCCTTTGAATTTGATCAGTACTGAAAGAAACACATCCACTTGCAAGAGATTATTAGATTTCTTATTTGCCTGGCAAATTTGTAGTCAACTGAATCCATTCTGCCTTCATCTCAACTTTCTGTCATCTCTCCCCAAAGCTCCCATCCCCATGAGGCAATCTCTGTTCTCCTTCTTGATCCATTCCCTTCATTGATCTTCCTTCTCCCAAATTTTCTACTGTATCCCTAGAAAGCCTGTTCCACTACAAATAAACTCCTCAACCTTATATACTCAGAGCACTCAGTTCAGCATTTTACCTGTCAGCAATCTCATCCCCTCCCACTACCTGGTTCTCTGGAGTTCTCTCATTTGGAGGCACTTCTTTCTTCAGCACTTGATTGGGCACTCCCTGCAGCTTCCTGATTACCACCCCTCCACAGCTGGCAGTACTCCTCTAATCTGTGAGGATCACGTCACCCTCTACCTCTCCCTGCGTCAATCAAGTGCCAATCTCTCTTCATTTACTGGAGACTTTTGTATTTGATTTCAGTTTTTCTCTCCACCACAATCCTGTCATCATTTGGCTGACTTCTGTGTCCAAACATAAGATCCAAACAACAGCGTAGCCACTAAATTGCTTGATCTCTCCCTCTGCAATGAGATGCCCCCACAGTGGTAGGCGGGATTTGGTCCGACCATCTATGCCCCTGGTGTCAAGCCTGTGCATGTATTATTACATCATATGGCAAAAGGGACTTTGCCAAAGTAATTAAAATTACTAATTAGTTGACTTTAACATAGAGAGATTATACTGAATGACAGGTCCAATGTAATCACATGTGCTCTGAAGAGCAAAGTTTTTCCCACATGAAGGCACAAAAGTATATTCAATAAAATGTCGCAGAAAGGGGGTCTGAGAGATACAATGGATGAGAGACTCCATAAACTGTTGGAAGGAGTGCCAGGAAAGGAAAGTAGGAGGCTCAAAGTTGCTGACAGAAGCTCCTGGCTGACAGCCAGCAAGGAAATGGAAACCTCAGCCCGACAGTCATAGGAAATGAATTCTGCCACCAGCCTGAGTTGGAAATGATTTCCCCCCTCATCCTCCTCACCCTTGGAACCACCAGATAAGAACCCAGACTGCTGATGCCTTGTTTTTTGCCTTGTGAGACCTGGACAAGAAAAACTATACAAACTTTCACCCCCGATTCTGAACTACAAAACTGTGAGATAATAAATTTTTGTTATTTTAAGCTGCTGAGTTTGTGGTAATTTGTTACCCCAGCAATAGGAAATGGATATGCTACTGCTGTCTAAACACTTGCTACTATCCTTCATTCCTCAAGTATCAGTGTGTTTCACTCCTGAGGATTCCTTCCCCAGCCTCTGGATTATCGCTGCTTGTCCCAAAGCCCAAAAAATATGCAACATGCCTGACACTTATACTTGTTTAATGTTTTCTTCCATGCTATATTTTTAGTAGCCATAGTACTGATCATAGCCAGACTATACCCAAACACCTAACATAGTACTTGAACTTAGTAGGCATTTGGTAAAGTTATATTGGACAATAATAATAAAAAGATAAGAGAAATGGAAAAATAAGATCACTGAACATGGATATGAATTGTCAAAATTTGTTTTTAATATAATAATCTCAGCAAAGATCTACTCTGCCACAGCACTGACTTTCAATAAGAGCATGTTACTTTAAACCAAAAATGTTTCTTGGGCAGCTTTGTAAATTGACACACACTGATCAACCCAGTGTATAAATTAAGGAGATTAATGTATTGTTATTATGATTATTAATATAAACCAATAGTAGTATATAAAGGTACAAAATATGGTGCTAATAAACTCTATTAATAACAAAATTGTTTTAATGCATTTAACAAAAAATGTCCCTTTTCCATTTATATACAGCATGAATTTATGCCATGTTTATGCTATGTGAACACATTTCCAAATTAAAATATAACTTATGATTCAAGTAATCACTAAATTTTATTATTACATTAAGTCTCATTTTGAATTGTTTGCCGTCTAGCTGGAAATTTGTATTACAATGAGAAATCATCATGTTATTTCATTAGTAAATAATGAAGTACATAAACAACATTGTATTCATTTCACACTTCTATTATATTCATAGCATCACTATTTTTAAATCAATCATTTGACTCTTAAAATTTAATCTAAAAAATAAATGCCCCAAAGTAGTTTTGTACATAAAATGAATCCCTTATAGGGTAAGTAGAGTTTTTGTTTTTGTTATTTTGTTTTTTGTTTTAAATCTCTGACCTGGAAAACCTACACCTACTTTTCAAATGGCAGTAGTAGTACATAGGTAACTTATACTGTTAGCCTTTCCTTTTGCTTTCAAACAACTGGAAAATAACATTAAAATTTTTGTGTCTAAAATTAGAAGCACTCATTCTTGACATTTAGTAAGTTATAACTTGTTTGAAGGTGAGGGAAGAAGTAATACAGTAATAAATGTGTTACTCACTCTATTTAAATAATATGAATAATTTTAAGAGATGTAGTCTATCAGAATTTAGAACCAAATAAATGCTGCTTCCTTTATTTTAATCGCCATGAGGAGCACTGGGTTTATTTACTCCAGAAAGTAGCAACAATAATATCCATTACCTTTACTGAGAATTAGCTAAGGGTTAAGTGCTTTATATACATTTATATTATTTACCTTGATCTTAAAACCTCAAGGACCTCGTTAACATAATATTTTGCATATGAAAGACTGGAGGCAGTCTGAGATGGCAAAGTCCCTTAAAAGTCTACACTGTGCAAGAGGCGGGCTGGATGGCAGCCTGTTTGCACAGTGCAACTAGCTGGAGGCACCACCACTTCTACTATGGCTCGAAGCTTAGTGACTTGCTATAAAATTCATTTAAAATCCATTGTAGAAAGAGGCTAGAAATCACAAACAATCTCTTTTATCTGAATTCTATAAATATAAATAAAAATATTAGTTAATATAGCTCTTTTTCTATTTTAATGGGGCTAACAAATTGGCATATATGATTTTATGTCTTATGTAGCTTGTATGACTTATATGACTATTCTGATTAGTAGCTAAGACACAACTTAAAGAGTGTCATATATAACTTTGGTATGTTCCTATGGCATGTTTTCTTTAATATCCTCAGAAGTTTCTACTATTTCTCTTTTAAGGCTAAAATTTAAGAATTATATGAGGAATACATAAATAAATTTGTTCCTAATTCTATAAAACTATTAAAGTTCTGTTATATTTTCTGCATCATACATGAATTCATATATATATATATATAATATTTTCATCTACCCCTTCCTCTTTCTAGTCATCAATCCATCTTTTTTCTGGTGCATTTCAAAGTAAGTTTTATATATCAGTATACACTATTAAATACTTTAGAATGCATATCATTACTTAGTGCTCAGTATTTGTTATTTTTTAGGTAAAATTTACACACAGTGAAACATATATGTCTTATGTGTAATAAAAAATACTTTTCAACTTTTCATTAAAAATCAGGACAGCACAAATATACAGTTAAACTTATGTATTTTGCTTATAGACACATTTAGATAGGCAATTTTTAAAAGGTTGAATATTATATAATGTGATAAAAATGTAATGGCTATATAAAGGCTAGTTAGGTAATAAAGTTCACTGTCCAATGTTGGTTAAAAATATGGCTAGCTATATAAATCATACAGTTAAAACAATAAAGTTTTAATAATAATAACTTTGAGCCTTGAATAAATAGTTGGAAGTACTGAAGTGCTGGTGGTGGTGACAATAATGATGAAAAGTCACAACTCTTTTTGAATGACTGTAATGTGCTATGCATGGATGATTTCATTTAATTTTAATTATGTAAAGTATGTACAGTTCTTACCCACAGAGAAAAAGAAAATGTACTTGCTCTGGGTTATCCACTTTTTAAGTGGTAGAACTGAGATTCTTATTCAGAAAATCCCATCCAGAATTGGAATTCATAACTGGGCACAAGGGTGAGTACGTCATTTCCCTACTTGTTGGCTTCTTCAGCGGGTTGTGCTAACAAAGTAGCAGCATCAGTGAATGATCTCCCTGAAATTTTTTATGGGAGATCAGTCATATTATAACATTAATTCAGGAGTAGGTCTTCACTGTTACCTGAGACTCAAAAAAGCCTATCATCTTCTATTCTTTTGAGAGGCAGACTCACAATAGAAAGATTACACATACAACCTTTTGCTATATCCTCAAACTACATAAATAGGTAAGAACATAAGGCAAACATCATATATGTGTGAATATGTAACACATACACTTAGATCTCTTTAATATGGCCATTTGGTCTCAAAGTACTTAAGAGTGTGTAACACACTCTGGTATTACTAATTCAGGAAGTGCTGTGGAGAATCAGATTCGGTGGTACAAGGCTTCTTAAAGAAATATTCACTATAAATATATTTAAATGTTATATATATTTAAATGTTATAAATGTTAAATATAACATTTAAATATATTTAAATTGACTCTTTAAATGCACAGCTTTAATCAGAGTTGCCTTTTCTTTTCTTCAGTTATTCCTGGGAGGAGTTACAGAGAATTAATTGCATAAATATGGTTGGTAGTAGAAATAACCTTCTGCTAATTTAAGAATATTATTTTAAATTTCAGGAAGAGAAACACTAGTGGATGGACAATAACCTGTACACTACTCAACTGAGGGCTTATGTAGTGGCAAACCAGCCACATAACTCTGTTCACGATTCCTATCCTTACATAATAAATCAATAATACAGGAAGTAAATTGTTTTCCTGTGTCCTTTGAGCCATTCTAGTTCATTATCAAACTCAAAAAGGAGGTTTGGGGAAACTCTAATTTATAGCCAGTTGGTCAGAAGCATATGTAACCATCTGTATTTGAAATTAGTGTCTGAAATGGGGGCAGTTTTACAGGACCGAGCCCTTAAATTGTGAGATCTGATTTAACTCCAAGCAGATTTTGTCAGAACTGAATTGAATTAAGTTGTAGAATACTCAGTTGGTTTCTCAGCAAGGAATTGGATAATCAGTTGGTCTGGGGAAAACTGCCATTCATCTGGTGTCAGATGTTTTGAATGTGGTAGTAGTGAGAGCAGAAGAAGTAGTTTGTCCTTTCAGAGTCATTTGCCAAACTGAAAGTAAAAACCTGAAAAACTGAGGAGAAAGCAGTGGCTAACGATTAGAGATCTTAAGCAGAGTTATCAGCAAAGAGATTGGGTCAAGAGGACTCCACTGGAATTCAGAGCTCCCATGGGAAGGTCATGGGGAGACCTCTGGCTTTCCTTCCATTTGCAACCCCACTGAGTTCCCAGTGACTCATGTCCATCCTGGAGTCACTCCAATCCCTGACTGGATTGAGATGAATATTAGAATAAAACTTGGAGAGAATAAACCATGGAAGTACAGATAAAAAGAATAAGAAACAAACAAGGTGTTGATGAAGTAACAACATATATGTAATTGGAATCCTAGAAGTAAATTAGAGAAGGACAAAGGAAGACACACTGGATCAGATTGTTTCAAATCTAGTCACAGGTCTGAACCACAAGAAAAAAAAGGAAAAAACAAATATTCCATATAAAAGTAGCAAAAGTTACTAAAAGCCAAAGAAAAAGGTTAAAAGCAGTCAGAGAAAGGACACATTAGTTTCTAAAAGTAATAATAATAAATAAATTCACAAGAATAAAAGCCAGAAAAAATGCTAAAAATAAAAAATAACTGAAAACATATCAGTCTATATACATTTAAAATACGCTTAAAATAAATTGAAATAGGCATTTAGAAGAAAAGAGAATGAAAGAGACAAAAGGAATTCATCACGAGCACACCCATAGTAGAACAAATATTAAGACAGTTCTCCAGGAATTTGAACAATGATCTCAGATAGAAGCCCAGAGGTGGGGGCATGTTTACTATTCAAAGGAAATGGTAAATATCTGCATATATATTAACAGATATTGGAGACATGAAAATGTATTATGGGTATATATTTGTAGAATTAAAATATATAACTAAAAATATGGCAGAAATAAATAGAATTAAAATACTAAAAGTGTTTTTAATATCTAACATAACACAGAAAATTGTGTAAGTATTCTTAAATTAGATTTTTCTGAGTTTAAAGATATTGTACATTGTAAAGGCTGAGTTTAAAGATTACATACATTGTAATCATATATGTGTATATGTGTGTGTATGTATATATATACAACAAAACAAATTAACAAAAGAGGAAATGGAATAATTAAAAACATAATTAATCCAAAGGACTACAAAAGGAAGCATAGAGCAAGTGGGACAAATAGAAAAATGAATATTAAGATAATACATTTCAGGTAAAATATTTTATTAGTTAATTAAAAGCAAACGAAAGTACAGACTCTAATTAAAAGATAAAGCTTTCTAAATCTGAAGTTTAAGGAAAAAAGACAACTATATTCTGTGTCTACTAGAGACACATGTAAAATATAAGAATACAGAAATATTAAAACTAAGAGAATGAAAGATACATATCAGCAAATACTAACCAATAGAAACTAGTAGTAGACCAAGTAGACTTAATACAAATTTAGTACAGATTAAAATAAATATAATAATTATAATCTATATTATCATAATTATAAAAGGATCTATCTGTACAATACTATCATTTCAAAATATACAAAACAAAAATTGACCAAAAATGAGAAATTAAAGTTTCATATTATTAGGTGAAGGTTTTAACACATCTCCCTCAGAAATCTATAGGATATAAAAAAAAAAAAAAAATTGCCAGTCATAACAATCTTTTACTGGGAGCATTTAAACAATCAAAGAGTTTTTTAAAACTTATTTTGTTGAACAGAACTTTTAAAACCCATTAAAATAAACATTTTCAATTCTAATATGTCAAATAATTGAATATCTTTTTATCTCATTAGGAAGACAGGTGCAGTAAAGATGTGTTTAAAGCAATAGATGGTAATAAAGAATAAAAGAAATTAAAGCAAGATTTTCCAGACTTGGGGAGGCAGAATGTTAATAAAAGAAAAAGGTTAAGTATATTATAACTCTATATAATCTCTTACAATATCCTGTAATGTGCATTCTGTGGATCTTTACTCTTCTATGCCTTCCATTTTCATGGATTTAAGGTATATATATATATATTTTTAAAGGTTTTATTTATTTATTTTTAGAGAGGGAATGGAGGGAGAAAGGGAGAGAGACAGAGAAACATCAGTGTATGGTTGCTGGGGGTCCTGGCCTGCAACCCAGGCATGTGCCCTGACTGGGAATCGAACCTGCGATGCTTTGGTTCACAGCCCGTGCTCAATCCACTGAGCTACACCAGCCAGGGCAGATTTAAGGTATATTTTAAAAAAACTGTTTAATGTTGCCAGGTAATATAAAATTAAAAATATCTGTGTTTGGACCAAATGTTTAATCCTATCTTTCCCTTTGTCATTTAAATTCCGTATAACTGCCTACATGCATGTTTACTCAAGCTATACTTTGGCAGCTCTACTATACCACCCAAACTAGAACACACCAAAACTCTGAATTGAGAACTAAAGAAACATCCCACATCATCAGGACCAATCTGAGAACACACTGAATTTTTACAGAAAGATTTGTCAGACCAGATTAGATCAGAATTTCAAGATCTGATCATCCTCATCTTCAGAGTTTCATAAATGAGCTCCAAATAGGACAAACAAAAACCCCAAATGTTAAAAAATAAAATGTTTTGTTTTAATGTGAAACAAAAGAATAAAAACTTTCCAAAGTTCTCTTTTATCAGCCAACAAAAACTATCAAAAAGCCACACGAACACTAGACTGTGACTTTCCTGCCATAAAGACCACAAAATAAAGCTGTAGAAATGTGTTCATAAAATGCATCTTTCACTTCCCCAAGCCATCACACTGTAGTCATGAGCAGCTGATTTGAGTACACTATTCTAAAACTCTGGTATAATTTGCTATCCATAACTAAGGTAAACAGAGAATCATTTTATTCTTCATTGAACCTGCTAGATATGATATAAGAAACACAAAACTAAAACTTGTTTTAGTTTTACAAAAAAATTGAAGGTTATTCTCTCTCAAATCACCAGGAAAGACATCAAACACACTTTTTCCTATGGTGATATTAATGCCATCTATAGGCACAGAACAGAGTGCATAAAACCTAACACTTATTTTCAAATATAAACAATTGCAAAATAGTCCAAATTTAAATATCTAAACTTACCATTTGACAAGATTTCATTTTAAATGATGGCACTGATTTCTGAACCTACTGAAAATAACTGACATTTTTGAAGACAATCACTCTCAATTGTAGTTATCTTCCTCGTCTCTGCCGGCACCATCAGTAAAAAATCTATAATCTGGCCAGCTCAAAATCTCTTCTAAATCTCTCCTTCTCTTTTTGTTTGTACTGGAAAGAGCACCATGATCAATCTTATATTTCTTAATTTTATGTTGCAGTAGATTTCCCCCAAAATTTAAGTTGCACGTGACTCCTTCACTTAAAAACCACCAGAGGGGAGAAGGGAGGAGGATAATGGTGGAAAGAAGGAGAAAGCACTAGACAAAGAACATGTATGAATGACCCACGGACATGGACAACAATGTGGGGATTGACTGTGGGAGTGGAGGGACAAGGTTGGGTGGAGGAGGGCAAAGGGGGGAAATTGGGACAATTAAAAATGATTTAAGAAAACTAATGTATCTCACCCGGCTGCTGTAGATCAGCGGATTGAGAGTTGGCCTGCAAATCAAAGGGTAACTGTTTTGATTCCCAGTAAGAGCATATGCCTGGCTGCAGGCCAGGTCCGCAGTAAAAGGTGCACAAGAGGCAACCACACATTAATGTTTCGCTCCCTCTCTTTCTCCTTCCCTTCCCCTATCTCTGAAAATAAATAAATAAATCTTAAAAAAAAAGAAAACTAATGTATCTCAAGTAAATGAGACAGGGTTAGGTATCTATTAAAGGCTAAGTAAATGGCTTTTAAATAAATGAATAAACAAATAGGAAAACATTGTCTAGAAAGCTAATTTCTGTTAAAAAGTGTATGCAGATTTTTCAAAACTCACAAAGCTACCCAAATACATAGCAGCACATTTTTAGAAATGCAGCAATGCATTTAGAAACAAATGTTTAAAATGTAAAACACAGATGTTAATTATTGATACATCTAATATTTAAATAGTCAGAAATATGTTTAATATATAGATACTAAGAAAAACAAAAATATAATAAATAGAATATGGCATGTAAAATATAAAAATGTAAGAATTTAAATAATTTAATTTCAAACAGACTCCTTTTTAATAATATAGCTTATGAAAAATTGCCAAGCATATTTTTATTCTATTAGATAAACTACTGTTAATATTAGCCCTTGGAAAACAATTAAATACTGTTAAAGTATCCATGAATTAACATAATCTGAGTTCAATTTTATAACAAAAATAAAAGTTGAGAGGTCCAACAATCATTCATAATCTAAACGGACTAACATCTTTGCAAAGAATTACATATTTTCAAATAAATATAAAGTTGTAACACTCTATGCATTTTATTTTTTATTTTTAAGTGTATTTTCTTGATTATGTTATTAGAGTGGTCCCATTTTCCTCTCCCCTTTATTCCTCTTTGCTCTGCACCTCCCCTTCCACCAGCATTCCCCTCCACCCTTAGTTCATATCCATGTCTCATACATACACGTTTTTTGGCTTCTCCATTTCCTATATTATTCTTAACCTCCCCTTCTGTTTTGTAGCTACCACTTCTGCTTTTTATTTCCTACATCTTTCCCCCCTATTCTTCTCCTTCCACCTCCCCACCGATAACCCTCCATGAAATCTCTATTTCTGTGATTCTGTTCCTGTTCCAGTTGTTTGCTTTTGTGTGTATGTACGTATGTATGTATGTATGTAAGTATGTTCAGTTGTTGATAGTTGTGAGTTTGTTGTCATTTTATTGTTCATAGTTTTGATCTTTTTTTCTTAAATAAGTCTCTTTAACAGCAAGGATTCTCTTGAGAAATCAGCTGATAGTTTTATGGGAAGTCCTTTGTAGGTAACTGTCTTCTTTTCTCCTTAGAAGGAGAGCTTCTAAGATTCTCTCCTTATTTTTAATCTTGGATAATATAATTATGATGTGCCTTGGTGTGTTCCTCCTTGTGTCCAACTTCTTTGGGACTCTTTGAGCTTCCTGGACTTCCCAGAAGTCTATTTCCTTTGCCAGATTAGGGAAGTTCTCCTTCATTATTTGTTCAAATAAGTTTTCAATTTCTTTCACTTCCTTTTCCCCTTTGGCACCCCTATGATTCAGATGTTGGAATGTTTAAAGTTGTCCTGTAGGTTCCTAAGCCTCTCCTTATTTTTATGAATTCTTATTTCTTCATTCTGTTCAGGCTGAATGTTTATTTCTTCCTTTTAATCCAAATCGTTGATTTGAGTTCTGGTTTCCTTCCCATCACTGTTGGTTCCCTGTACATTTTCTTTTATTTCACTTTGTATAGCCTTCACTTCTTCCTCTATTTTGGGACCAAATTCAACCATTTCTGTAAGCATCCTGATTATGAGTGTTTTGAACTGTGCATTTAATAGGTTGGCTTTCTCTTCATCACTTCTTTCTATGTTTGGAGCTTTGGATCTATGTTTTGGATCTGTTCTTTCATTTGGGCCATAATTTTTTTTAATTATTGATTTTTCTAGCACAGTTGTCCCATTCCCCCCCTTTATTCCCCTCCACCCTGCATACCCCCTCCCACCCACATCCCCCCCCCATTTAGTTCATATTTATGGGTCATACATTTAAGTTCTTTGGCTTCTACATTTCCCATACTATTCTTAACCTCCCCCTGTCTATTTTCTACCTACCATCTATGCTACTTATTCTCTGCACCTTTTCCCCCTCTCTCTCCCTCCCATCCTCCTGTTGGAAACCCTCCATGTGATCTCCATTTCTGTGGTTCTGTTCCTGTTCTAGTTATTTGCTGGGTTTGATTTTGTTTGTTTTAAGTGTGGTTGTTAATCACTGTGAGTTTGCTGGCATTTTACTGTTCATATTTTTTATCTTCTTTTTCTTAGATAAATGTCTTTACCATCTCATATAATAAGGGCTTGGGTGATGATGAACTCTTTTAACTTGACCTTGTCTGGGAAGTGCTTTGTCTCCCTTTCCATTCTAAGTGATAGCTTTGCTAGATAGAGTAATCTTGGATGTATGCCCTTGCTTTTCATGACTTGGAATGCTTCTTTTGAGGCCCCTTCTTTCCTATAAGGTCTCTTTTGAGAAATCAGCTGTCTTATGGGCATTCTTTTGTAGGTAACTATCTTCTTTCTCTTGCTGCTTCTAAGATTCTCTCCTTATTTTTAATCTTGGATAATGTAATTATGATGTGCCTTGGTGTGTTCCTCCTTGTGTCCAACTTCTTTGGGACTCTTTGAGCTTCCTGGACTTCCTGGGACTCTATTTCTTTTTGCCAAATTGGGGAAGTTCTTCTTCACTTTGTTTTCAAATAAGTTTTCAATTTGTTTTTCTTCCTCTTCTCCTTCTGGCACCCATATAATTTAGATGCTGGTATGTTTGAAGTTGTCCTGGAGGTTCCTAAGCCTCTCCTTTTTTTGTATTCTTATTTCTTCATTCTTTTCTGCCTGAATGTTTCTTTCTTCCTTCTGGTCCACACCATTTATTAGAGTCCCAGTTTCCTTCCCATCACTATTGGTTCCCTGTACATTTTCCTTTATTTCACTTAGCATAGCCTTCATTTTTTCATCTAATTTGCAACCAAATTCAACCTTCTCTGTGAGCATCCTGATTACCAGTGTTTTGAACTGTACATCTGATTGGCTGGCTATCTCTTTGTAGCTTGGTTGTATTTTTTCTGGAGCTTTGATCTGTTCTATCATTTGGGCCACTTTTTTTTTTTTGTCTTAGCACACCTCCTATGTATAAGGGGAGAAGCCTTAGGTATTCACCAGGCTGGGGCAAACTACGTCACTGTTTTGTGACACTGTATGTGGGGAAGGGGTCCGAGAGGGAACAGTGGTGCTTGCTCTTCTCTCTGCCAGCTTTTATTCACTACCCCTGCTTCCCAAAAGCAAACTGGGCCCTTCTGGTGCTGATTCCCAGGTGGGTAGGTTTGTGTATATTCTAGGACCCTGTGGATCTCTCCAACAAACTCTCCTATGAGGCTGGGGGTTTCTCCCACTGCCGCCTCAACCCCCCACTGGTGTTTTCAGTCAGAAGTTTGAGGCTTTATTTCCCTGCACTGGGACCCTGGGTTGTGTGGTCCATCTCGTTCCCCAGGTATTCCTCCCAGTTTATCTGCACGTGAATGTGGGATCGCCTGTTCCACCACCTGCTGCCTCACGGGGTCCACCAGCTGCAGCCTTGGGCACCCCACTCCTCCACCACCACTTTGCTGCAAGTCCTCTCCACCCCACCTTCCTGTCTCCACCCCTCCTACAAGTCTGAGTGAATGTTTCTTCTTTAACTCCTTGGTTGTTGGCCTTCCATACAATTAGATTTTTCTGGCAATTCTGTTTTTTTGTTTGTTTGTTTTTAAATGTGTTGTTGTCCTTCTTTTGGTTGTGCAAGGAGGCAAAGTGTATCTACCTACTCTCCCATCTTGGCTGGAAGTCCACATTTTTGTTTTATTAAACTACTTTACTGGTTTGTCTTTCTAGGATAAAAACAGTAAATTCTCGTTACAAGAGAAAATAACATGAGCATAGAGGTGTTCAAAGGAATAGTTAGCTGTCTCCGTCTACTCCCCTATTCCTTCTTAGGTAACCTAAGTACCAGCTGGATGCACAGCCTTTCTCATGTGTGATGCTTTCACAAACAGATAAGACATAGAAAAATATATACGCACAGATAATAATATACATACACTTTTTATAAAAATTTATTCAATATTTATGACTGCAATTTGCTTTTAAGAGTATATCTGTTCTTATTAAATATAAAAACAAGCATACAAAAATGTGTATAGTTCTGATAACTGGAAAATTGAAGCAACATTATTTTTTAGACATATGAACTAGAATTCCTGAAGAAATCTATGTTATATAAACAAATAGGTTGTCTGGTAAGTAATATATGGCAATTGAAAGACTTGTAATGTATGCAAACAAATCACTAATAAACTCAAAAGTAATAGACCTAATTTCAGCAGAAAAAGTATACAGGAATGTGGTAAATGAACTCATTCAATACTACTTCTACAGTCACATGAAAACATTCTTATAAAGGATACCACAGACCTAGAAAGTCTTAATTCTGGTATTAGCACATGGGCGCATTATTTTATTATATCCTAGTCATCCTGAAACATGAAAATTATAATTCTAAATTTACTTTGAAATTACATTTACTTATACATTTATAATTTTAATTTATTTGTAAAATATTTGTAAAGGAGAAAATCTGGCAAATGCAAGTTGAAAAGAACATGAAAGGTCTGAGATTTTACTCAATAAATATAAATTAGCAACAATAGTTTCACTAGCAGAAGGCTTGACTCTTGGGTCAGGCACACAGGCACTTTATTACTGAGGATACAGCAGGCTGTATGAGCTAAATGTTTTCTTTAGCTCCACTTGTCCACTGAACCCCCTAAATTCCACTGAGGGCTATGTGGAGCAACCCAGGTGCGTGTGGCATATAACTTCTGTCATGGTTACAGAACCTGAACTTAAAAAATCACATTCTTTCAAATGTGGTGCTCACAAACTGCCCAAACATTGTCCTAGAAGGAGACATTATATTTATGACTCTGGTCAAAATAAATTTGTCCTCTGCCCTAGAGGGAGATATTATCTTTATCTTCCAAGTTCAGTCAACACGGGTTTGTCACTAAGTATAACACATTTAGGTTATTTAGCATAATGGGTTCTACTATGGGTATTGGTTTTGCTATTGATTTGATAATGTCTAAAGTAATTATAAAAATTAAATATTGTAATATCTGATCTGTGTACATTTATGTGTCAGTTTACTTTTTTCATGCTTAATAAGGTTTTAACACTTTTATTTTTCTTTCTTTTTTATTGACACTTCTAAAACAAATCTTTACAAAAATTCAGAAGTAAATTAATCCATTTTTTATCTTGTAAAATCGAGAAATCAGGATTAAATTTTATAATAATCAATCAAGTACTCCATAACAACCTATAGTTAGTTATTTAAAAAATAAATTTGACATTTATTTTGACAAAATTATTTCTCTTCTTGGCAATATCCACAAACTTTCTTCATGCACTGAAGAACATCTATTCAGCCCCCCTTGACCTATTGTTGTGCTAGGTGCTCTAGCAAATACGACAAAAAAGAATGTGGTTTCTAGCTGAGAACACATGCACTGACCTTAAAACAACTAAATTATAACGCAGGGATGTGAATAATTAAATGCATGTTAAGAGACAACAAGAACATCAAGACTGATTAAAGGGGTAAAGTTTAAGGTTAAGATTTTACACATGTCGAGGGGAAGGACAAAAGTATGTCAAGGCCCCGGGTGTGAAATGTGCATATCTGGAAAATGATGAAAAGGGCACAGTGACCAGAGCAGATCAGGCAGAGACATTAATTGGGAAATAAGGCTGAACAACCACATTATGCAGAACTTAGGCTAAAGAATGAGGAGTTGGACTTCCTTTTCTATGAAAAAGGGTTTGCTGGCATTTTTTTTAAGAAACATAGCAAAATGAAATAAATAAGACTGGATTAGAAAAGAGAAAGGAAAAGGATAATAGTTATTCTCATTTTTTTTTAACTCTGAAGTACTACTTACTAGTTTTTTCACATCTCTCTCACTCATTCGCTTTACTATGCAGTACTTATTTATTTTCTCACATAATTTTATTTAATTCTTCATTCTACAGTGTAGGAAACAAATTCAGAGACATTAAATAACTTCCCCAAATGCAACTAGTATGCAAATGCCAGAGATGGGATTTTATCCCATGTCTCTGTGACTTAATAGCTTCTCCTCTTAAACACTTCTGGTTATGAGTCTACTGTAATATTTCATATAAATAAGGCATTGCAATTTTGAACAAAAGCACTAGTTATAAAAAATGGACAGTAAATTATGCAGTAGGAAGAAAGGAATTTAGGAAAAGAATAGGATTTAGTGACACAGTGGCTAAAGCTGTGTCAAAGTGGGGCTGAGTTTTAAGCTTTGATGGTGGGAAAAATAGTGGTGGAAATAAGATGGAAATATTTGGGGAAGGGAATATTAATGATAAGAAGCTAAATCACGAACAGGCTGCATGTGAAGAGGGTTATTTAGGAAAAAAATCAGCATGTGAAGGGACTGGGCCGAAAATACAGTGCTTTCTTTCATTCACTGATTTTATCCTCCCTTCTTTTATTTCAAAGTTTGTCTTCTTAAAGGACTGACTTGTCTGGAAAATTTTCATCCAAAATCTTAAGAGTATAAAATCACACCTATGTTGTCATTATCTTAACATGTTCTTTTTCTAAAGAAAGTACTTCATTATTAATCTAATCTAACACACTATTCTCCTTACTTCTGTGGGAAATCTATGACAACCTTTTCTTTTTTGTTGTTTAAGAATATTTCCCCCCTTTTGCCACCCTTTGACCCTTTATTTTCACTAAATCTGTATTTTTTTTAAGAAGCAGCATAATATAGTGGTTAAGAGTATGAGTCTTAAGTTCCTGGCTATTTAAGATGCTAGCTTCAAAATACCTAACGACTCTGAATCTGATTTCCTTACCTATGGGTGAAGGAAAATATGGGTGATAATAAGAACACTATTATCATAGGATGTCAGGAGGATTAAATAAGATAATATTTGTAAATGGCTTAGAACAATGCCAGCACATTGTAAGCACTATATGAGTTGGCTGATTTTTTAAATAACTCTGATTCTTCATATACCTTACCTCTGTTCCCCCCTTCAGACCCACTTGTTTCCTCTCTTTTCTCTTAATTTTCCCTATCATTGCCCATTTCATGAATCACAGAAGGATAATGAATCACATCAACATTTGAGTGTATCTAAGCAAATAAATTCATAAATGTAACTCAAGGCATGACTTTTCATTCTAGCCTCTTCTGTCTTTATGACTCATTCATAAGTCACATATGCATTAGCCACTTGGATAAGCCACCACTACCTCAAATCCAACATAAATTAAATCAGATTTTTGTCTCCAGAAATAGAATTTTGAATCTTTCCCTTAATGTTGGGCAGTGCTATTCTTCCCAAGTTTATAATACAAAAACAATCTTTGACATGTTTTCTCCTCAATCCTTCTCCAAAATCAGCCATTAAGATCTTCATTTCAATTTTGATATAACTTTCAGACCCCCCTTCTTCCCAGATATGTATTGACACTGACCCACTGCATGCTCTTATTACCTCAAACCTGAGTCACTCTAATCTGACCTTCATTCACTCCCCCCACAATCTGTACTCCAAGTAAATCCCACCTATGGAAACTAGATTCATTTCTGGACAGGACTCTGCTACTTTCACAACATACTTCTGTACAAGATATTAGCATAGAATTAACTTAACTTTTTGGCCATTTGACAGTAAAACCATTCAGGGAGAACTGTCCCATTCTTCCCACCAGTACAAAGGTGTCAAGCTTTTTTGTCACACGTGCAGATGAATGTGTAACAATACACAGCCAGTATCTGCTTTTTGATCAACATTGTAAGGCTATGGCACTTCCTCAATGGTCCTTCATGTACTAGTACAACAGACAAAGCCATTAGGTTCCCTGTATTGAATCTGCTTTTCGCTTGGTTCCTTCTCTTTGGGATGTTGGCTGATATATAAGCTTTCTAAAGCTGTCATAATGAAATAGCACAGACTGGGTGGTTTAAATAACAGACATGTATTTTTTTCATAGTTCTGGAGACCAGCAGTCCAATATTAGGGTGTTGGGAAATTTGGTTTCTCCTGAGGTCTCTCTCCTTGGCTTACATATGACCATCTTTTTTCTTTGTCTTCACATGGTCTTCTCTCTGGTCTGTCTGTTTCCAAATTTCCTCTGTGTAGGTGTAACCCTGGTAACTTTCTCTTTTGGTATAAGGACACCAGCATATTAGATAAGGGACCCATCCTTATAACCTTAGTCATTCCTAAAAAAGTCTTATTTCCAAATACAGTCATTAGGTGTTAGGACTTCCACACATAAAATTTGAGGGATCTATCTATTGATCACCATTGTAAGACTATCGGTGTACTACTCCCTACACCCATAGAGACTTTAGGCTTTAAGCTTGACTTTATTTTCTGAATATGAAAAACATGTATATGCCTTTTCTGACAGCAAGTCCTGTCTTTCCTCCTTCTTTCTATTCTTCCTTCCTTCCTCTCCATTCATTATTTTTGTAGCCTCAGAGACTGTTATTAAACGAATATCTGTGGAAAAACTAAACAGATTATGAGCCCTGTATATACTGAATTATATAAGTTATAGTAAGGGGCCTATGAAATAAAATGCCACATATAAACTTAATACAGAATCTAAAAAAGAAACACAAAGCTCAAGCAGTTAGTCAATAAAACAAAAATTATCTTAAGAAATGAAAGCACAATTAAAATATCATATAAAATATCTTATTTTAAAAGTGTTTTATTATGCCCATCTCTCTGCATTTAGATTCTGAATACAGGCATCATTTTCCCCCCAAATTATACTTTTCACAAGCCAGATAACATTTATTACTTATTGGTTGGCAAGTTTCTTTTTTCACCCACATTTCTTACTATCTTAAACTTCCTTTACTTTGCTTCCTAAAGTCTTAAGATAAGGATGTAAGTACATTTAAACTTGTCCTAATCAAGTGTAAAATAAACTATATCTGGGTTTTCCTTGTTATTTACCTATGCCCCATCCTACAATCAATTTTACTTTTATTTTATTTTAAGATTTTATTTATTTATTTTTAGAGAGAGTAAAGGAGGGAGAAAAAAAGGGAGAGAGACATCAATGTGCGGTTGCCTCTTGTACACCCCCTACTGGGGACATGGCCTGCAACCCAGGCATGTGCCCTGACTGGGACTTGAACCACAGACTCTTTGATTAACAGGCCAGCACTCAATCCACTGAGCCATGACAGCCGGAGCCATTTTTACTTTTAACAAAATATTTTATATACAATTTGGAATACTAATACTATTTTTAAAATTGTCAAAAATGGATCTCATTTTTTACAATGATTTATCATTACTGAATCTTCATTCCATTTCATTCATATTACTTAGCTTAAAAATATACAGCATACTTTTGGAGGGCAAAAGCTATGTTAGTTTGTATTCCAATGTTTTATTTTAATTTTTAGGGAAGAGTATAAAGAACATTTCTAAATAGTATGAAATAATAGCAATGGCTAAATTGATCAATAGTCCTTGGTGTTCACAAGACCCTGCTAAAAATGAACCACATGGGCCCTGGCTGGTGTGGCTCAGTTAGCTGAAGCATTGTTCTCTAAACTTAAAGGTTATAGGTTTGATTCCCAGTCAGGACACACGCCTAGTTTGGGGCTTTGGATGCTGGCTGGGGCACATATGAGAGGCAACCAATCACTGTTTCTCTCTCACATGGATGCTTCTTTCCCTCTCTCTCCCTCCCTTCCTTTCTCTCTAGAATCAGTGAGCATATTCTCAGGTGAGGATTAAAAAAAAAGCAATCAACATGATCACATGCCTATAGCAGAGGAAGAAAACAGTACAGAACCAATAGGGCTCTTATTCCTTAAAGACAGACAGCAGTGGAGTTGCCACTCCCGTCCCTCTCTCACTCAGTAATAAAGGTCCATGGTGCGTGTGGCAGGTAGTCCACTTGACTCACTTTGTACACCATTAGTAAAGCCTCAAAGAAGGTTATAATCAGGGAAATAGCTGTTAAAACTACCAGGACCTGTTACAGGAATGGTAGTGTTAAGGAAAATAATTCTCATTATAATAAGATAAGTGCTCTTAATTAAGCTCAATGCTTGCTTATTTTCCCATGAACAGGAGTTCAGTTGCAGGGAGAGGTGGGATGAGCTGAAAGATGATGGATGTCTGATGCATTGATGGAAAAATGTCAGAGGAAAAAAAACCATTTACATGGGACTGTGATTTAAATAAAAAAGATGTGTGTGGTGGGGTAGGGGAGGAGGTGGAGAATATTGGGAAATTTTAAGTCCTGAGTGAGCAGACACACTGTGAGATTTAAGGTGGAGTCCAGATCACTCCTGCTCTATTTGGCCAAACAAACCAAGAATTCCCTTAAGGTAGTAAAAAGATATGAAATGCCCTAGGGTTAGTCAAAAAGACAGAGAGACTTGGGTCATTGAAAGACAATCCATTTCTGGTCAGTACACAGGAAACAAAGGGGAAAGTCAGAACCAAAAGCCTACAGGAATAGTCAGTTAAGTGAATCTAGTGAAGAAAAGCAGGTAAGACCACAACTCAGAAGTAGATTGTGAGTAAAGAGATTTGCCCTGGTGTACATTCTAGGAGCATTCCATTATTTTTGGAAAGGTTGTGTGGATCTTTAACAGGGCCAGATCTAATCTCACAAGGAGGAAGCAAACAGATGACTAGTATGCATATAGGGTGTGTACTTTTTGGACCTATTTTAAAGAGCCTTTCCAAGCTGCTTTCCAACCCAACACATGTAAATACATACACTCAACAACCCCCAGCCCACACTGGAACCTGTGCACATGCACACACATGCATGGGAACACATACATGTACACCTGGCATCCTGGTGTCTCTTCCATTCTCTAATATACCAATATTCTCAAATAAACATTTTAATTTCTGTATTGTGTAACTATCTTTCAACAATAAATTCCTATACGTGCTGTATGGATAGAGAGGTAGATGTTATCTGTGGGATTTTTGCTCCCAAAATCAATTCCAACAGTTTCTTGGCCTGTGGTAAGTGCCTTTTTTGGTCAACTATTTATTAGTAAAAAAAAAAAATGTTTTCTTTTCTGAGGGTTTCTTGAAGGAAAAAATATATATATAACTTTGGTAGATACTAAGTAATTTTCCAGGAATATGAATAGTCTTAGATATCAATTAAATAAAGAGAAATGTCCAGAAGAAACAATTCAAGAACATTGACAAGCTGCAATCATCTCTCCAGTAGTAGTTAAATTTGACCTGTCCCCAGTCAAGGACATTTCTGAAGTCATTAAATCTTTTTTTTTTTCAATAATGTGTAATAAATGAAGAAACTCTAAGATATTAAAAAATCAGCCACAGGTTTCAAACAGCCTTAGGTTTCAAACACAACAGAGGTATGTTTGAACAGAACTTTTTGTACATACTGAATTAGACCACAGCTTGTCTATAACCATGTGTCCATGGCAGATATTCAGGAGTTAAAGGAAAAAAAAAGCCATGTGCAGACTGTGAGCTATATTTAGAAAGCCCTAAATAAGAAATAAATACCATAGTATAATTAAGGTAATAGTGGATAATAATTACATATAAAAGTGCCACCTTGAGGGAAAGCTAAACTGTTTGGGGGAAGATATAGAAATACTAATAGTGTTTGCATGTTGGCTGCAAACAGAAGCTAAGAAAATCACTTCAATAACATGAAATTCCTTGCAAGAAAATCATTTTAAAACAGACTTTTATTTCAGCAAACACTAAGAGAGAGGAAGGAGCTAACATTTATTTAGAACTTTCCCTTGCCAAACACAATTGAAATGTAATCTTCATGATAAAATGTATAAGAATTGTTATCCTCTTATTATATGTGAGAAAACCTAATATTCATCAAAGAAATTGAATAAATGTGAATAAAACAATATTCCTAAATTGTTATGTATCTAAGATTTGAATTTAAGTTTTTGCTTAATGGCAAATCCATGATATTTATTTCACTAGAGGTCCTCAGACTTTGTGTTAATAATAATAACTAATACATATTCCCTATTGTTGTATGTCTAACATTGTTTCATGCATTGCAAGCATAGCTACACACTTAATGTTCTCAACAAATCTAAGTAATCTGTTGGTATTATCTCTGAGCTTAACTTGGCCAGGGTCATTCAGCTAGTAAGTAAAGAGGTGGGATTTAGATTGTATATTCTAGCTTTCAAAACCAACACTCTTAAATGCACAGTGTCTTCCCATGATACTTTAATCACCTCTCTCAAGTAATATAAGAGGCATAAAACAAAAAACACATCTGGCCTGCTGCCTGTTTTCTACATAAAGTTTTATGGGAGTCCAGCTATGCTTATATGTTTACATCCTAAAGCTGTTTTCTTATTAAAATTTGGTTGAGTGGTTATACATAGACTAATGTGTAGATTTTTCTCAGTAAATACACATATAGTCAACCCTCTATATTTCCAGGTTTCACATCTGTAGATTCAATCAACTGCAGGTCGAAAACAGTATTTTTCATCCATGGCTGGGAGCCTGAGAGTACAGAAGACACACTGTATGCTTTTCTTTGCCAGTTTATATAAGGGACTTGAGCATGCACAGATTTTGGTAACCATAGAATCCCAGAATAAATCCCCATGGGAATTTCCCCCTAAGGGAAGACTAAAGTTAAGTTTCTGGGGAGTCAAAAGTTATGCGTGAATTTTAGACTGCATGGGGTCAGAACCCCTAACCCCAGCATTTTTCAAGGATCAACTATAGTCTATTCATTTTCTCATGTGTTATAAATGCAAATTGAGTCATTTTGTTTTTTATTAATAATGAGTCGTCTATGTATAGTCTACTTTCACTTTAAAAAACAATAACAAAACAATCTATTTAAAAGTATATTTGAAATAGTAAACATCTGTGTTTCTACTAGTAAATTTATGCTAAAATAAAGTCAATAGCTTTGTCAAGTTTTCATTTTCATCCAGGTCCAAGTGAAACCGTTAAGAAACAACTGCCCTCCATCTACTGTAATGAGTCACTAGGTACTAAAATCCTTGTCCTCATCTGTAAACATGTATCACTCTTGAGCAATTGCGTTACATTTTCTAAATCTGTACCACCATCTTTTATGAACCCAGTAATTAAACCCGGCATTTTCACTGTAGTTAAATATTACTTTGATTTTGACTTTTAAACAGAAACAAAACATATTCCAGTCAAAATGCATCTCCTAGGAAGGCAACTGCAGGCTTTCCATGTACCATTTGCTCAGTGGCTTCTGCTCTCTCCCTCCCTCCCCTGACAGAAGTGCTAACTCTCTAAGTACCCCCTGGAGACCCTGTAGGGTGCCATCTGCTGTATATCTGCTATGTTGCAGCCTGAAATTCTCAATGCCAAATTTAGCTCATATAATTACATAACAGTACGTGAACTGTATTAAACAGAAACATTAATGCTGGATTCATGAAGAACATTGAAAGTTAGACATCCATAGCAAAACCACTTAGTGGTTATTTGACTAATCACTGAATATGATTATAACACAAATAACCACAGCATTCAGGTACAGTAAGAGTGGCACTTGCTGTTAATACTGTGGGTTGCAGATTTTTTATTTTTTATTTTTATAAGCATTAAAATAATGCACATGACTAGCAGCTAACATAAGTATACTTAACTAGGAAGGAATTCTCTGACTGATAGGTACATACTTTCTCACAGTGGTCCCACTCCACTTTTATTTCCACACCAGATAAACATCAGAACATATACTGACAGCAAAGAAGTAGCCAAATATTTCTCCAACTTTCATTGTCAGAGAGATACAGAGGAAAACAAAATATTCATTGTGGAAAATGTGATGTATAAACATGAGGCATTGTATTAAATGAATATACGATACCCTGCTGGGAGAGTAATTTAGTATACAATTTGGAAAAGCTTTGCTAATATCTAGTACTTTTGAACATGTACTTATCTAGTTATTCCACTTCTGGAAGAGACCAGATTTTCCTGGAGAGAACAAGCACCTTGCCCCAAATCACACGTGCCTAGTGAAAGCGAAAATTCAAATTTGAGCAGTTTGTTCTAGTATAGACTACTATATCATGATCACTATGTTAGAATGCCTTTGCAATGTAACCTTAAGTAACAAAAATCGTATTTTTTAAAAGAAAAATAATACCTCACTGTGGAGGGTACTATATTATTATATGTATTAATTTATTGCTCTTACATAAAATGAATTTTTGGTTATCATTGTTAATTAACCTAATAAAATCTACCATCTCTTTACAAAACTAAAACATATTTTATTGGAAATGATATTTTAAAAATTTTTTCAAGACATGCATTATTCATTTTCATACACTTAAAATGCACATACATCAATGCCTTGTAAACAAATGAATTAATATGATGACTGAGCATCAGCTGGAAATGGTTATTGTTTCTACTTTAGGCTTTAGTTTACCAATTAACACTGAGTAGGTTATGTTAGGTATTGAAATTCATACAGCCTAGGTAACATAGTTTGTAATTGATCAGAGTATGCCTGCTTATCTTTCCTTATCGTTTACCTCTCACCGTCATTCCTTAAGGTGGCTTTCTTGAAGCAGTGTTTTCTCATAGCTTCTTGACCCTTCACTCTCAGTGTTCTTCCTGTCTGATTGGACAATCTTGTTCTTGAATACCTGCTCGCTGAACACTGGAGTATCTCACCCTGGTTTTAGATATAAGCTGTCTCTCCCATAGCTTTAAATCAAATCTATTTAATGATGAACACTCAACCCTGATCTCTCTGGGTTTGCAGACACATTAATTCAAATTTCTACTTGACACATATGATTCAAATAAGTGTTTTAAATAAGCATCCCAACCTTAACCTGGCCCAAACAGAACACTTGTTTCCTTCCAGCCTTGCTCCTTGCCTAGTCTTTCCCAGGCTCAAAACCTGACAATGACATCTGCCCATTACACAAACAGTACCTCTCAGCAATCATTTTTTTCTTTTTCTGTCACCCAGTTTCCAATTCACTAGCAAGTACTGTTGACATTACTTCCAAAACATGTCACACATTTTTCCTTTTCTCTCTCTCAACTGCTACCACCATGGTCCCCATGATTTCTCACTTGGAAAAATCCTACTTCTATATTGACTGTAAACAGGAAATTTAATTAATGTGTAGTAACTCTTTTTGCCAAAAATTGTCAGGCCAAATGTGCTGCCACAACTGAAGGTTCAGAAAAGCATAAATAGCAACAATAATTGTATTTTCAGTTTCACTCAGTATAGTTCTTATTAATAATTATTAATACTGAATTATTCAATAAATATAAGACTGTCCTATTAAAGAAAATTTACTGGTATATTTCCAAGTGTTTATGAAATTTCAAATGTTGTCCACCTATCAAAACACAGTAATAATCACACAAACAATATCACTGCAGCCACTCATGCTCATGAGTACCTACACCACACTTCCACTGTGGTAACTCGTAACACACATTTTATTGGTTAATTGTCCAAATAACCCTATGAGATGGTTAGTAATGTTGCCTATGATGAAATAGAGACTCAAAAACCTTAATCAACTTGTGCTAGCTAGTCAGTGGCAGAAGTGAGTCATATGTAAATCTCGATGTTCCCAAGCACCTGTGATTTTCACCACTATGGCACACTTCCTGCAGCGGGACCCTGTGAGTGAGATGAGGCTGGGGTTAGCGAAGAATTTGTCTCTAACTTTCTCCCAGAGAACTGTTGAAAGTTAAGATTGCTTACACAGCAAAAGAGTCATGGGATTATACTAACCCCCCACCTTTGTGTCTACTTTACAGAGTAGTTTTATCTCCTCACCAAGAGCCAGACCTTGTGTAGACAGAATATTCTTATCCAGAAACCCACCTATTCTCAGTAAATCTAAGACCACACGTTTCCCAGGGAATACACAATGGGGTCATTGCTGTGTATGAAGACAGTGGTATGTTATTTGTTTTAACTTACATTATTCTAAAAATGAGGGGGGGGTGGTGGAGAAACTAAGCTCTAACAACAATTTGTAAGAATTCACAACAGCACTCTAACTTGGTCTGCATAATAAAGCACTGAATCTTATTCAGTGCTGCAGAGAGCCTAGTTTAGTCGTCAAAAGGCGAGATTTTAGGGTATGTCTCACAAATCCTACCAACTGACAATTAAAATTGGAAAATCGTAAAGTATTGTCTATCAGCTATTTCATGTTAAAGAAGGGCTTATCTTAAAGAGATGTTTGAGTATGGCGTGGGGCTTTTGTCTGATACAGTGAATTCCTAATAAGGTTCACAGGGAAACTTATAAGAATTTAAGTGAATTATATTTACAGAAAGACTTTGTCATTGGCCTTAAAAGGAAAGAGACAATATAAAATTAAAAGAGACTTTTGGATGTCAATGAATACAAGCATAATTGAAGAGAAAACTATTCAGCTGTAAATATGTGCTAATTTTACACAAAAGAAAGTGTGACTAGGAGGGTAGAAAGGAGAATATAGAGGGAGGAACTAAAAACCAGGAAGAATTATTCTCAGACTTTAAATCACAGGTGGTAAACACAAGGCCTGAGGGGCCAGATCGGCCCTCCACTTTGTTTCTACCCTATGGCAGTGCCGAGCTCTTTGCCCCTAGTTAAGGAGTAGTTCCATTTATACAGTCCTAAAATTACATCTGGCCCTTTAAAGGCAGCCATGAGGCTGATGCAACCCCCAGTGAAAATGAGTTTGACACCCCTGTAAAACAACAGAAAAAATAAAAGGAAATATTATAACAAAACGATCCCTGAAGATATTAAACATCCCCTTTTATATAGATAACAGAATAATGTTTTAAAACATTAACAAGAGAAAAAAATCACCTTTGCTACAGTCAATTCTTCTATCAGTAATATTAAAGAATAAAGTGACAGTATGATTTCTAAGGGACCTAAGTCTATTTTTTTTTAATGTAAGGAGTTGATGCTTGTGATGTCTGGGGTTGTTGGGAACATACATGTGCATTTTAATAACAGCAACTGATCTTCAAAGAAAGGGGGCAATGTTAGAGGGTAAGATTTCATTCAGATTATTCACACTTGATCCATTTTACAATTAAAATCTTAGATGTCAACTGAACACCATTACGAAAAATTTCAAGTAAGAGCATTTTCTAGCATGACACTGGGTTCTTCTGCAGTTAAAAAATAATCGGTATATTAAAGTCAGGCTACTATGCATCATAAAAATAAGTTCATAAAATAGGGATAAACATTACTGTTCTATATTAAAATGATATTCCTAATCTAAAGTTAATTGTTGGTATTCAACTCAAATATAGCAATAAAATGAAAATACCATTTTACCATTATATCACTGTACCATTGAAAATTCCTAGTTTAAACAATATTTCAATGAACCACTTTATTTAAAGGCATCCAGTATGAACCTCTTATTATTAGAACACTTGTCTACATTAACCATAATACTGCTTTTCTTGTTGACAATAAAAAATTTAAGACTCCCTGTTCTCTGAATGGGCTTAATAAACAGGTATAATTATTGCTCATTGTACATCATCTTTAAAAATCAATTCTCTTCAGTTTCTTCAAATACTTTTTCATGGAGAAAAACAGGTAAGTATAAAACACATAAGTATAAAAACAATTTCAATATATTCTGAATATTGACTTGATAGTGAATATAACTAAATAGCCTTACATTAAAAAACTGAGTGCCCTAAGAAAGCCTCCTGGCTCTTCCTGTCAGGTCTTCTACTTCCCTTTACTTGTATTAATTTTTAAAATTAAAATCTAGACCAAAGAAAGATATAGAAAGCCGAATAGTTTAATGTTACCAACTTTAAGACTATCTTATTTTACTGTATTTTTTCCATTACCCTTTAGTCCCCTTATACCTCCTTCCCTGCCACAATCACACTGTTGTCCATGTCCATGAGTCCTTCTTCCTTTTTTGCACAGCCCCTCCACCCCAGGCCTCCCCTCTTAGCTGTCATCCTGCTCTTTATGTACAAGTTTGTCTCTCTGTTGCTCATTAGTTCAGTTTGTTCATTAGATTCCATGTATGAGTGAAATCACATGGTATTCGTCTTTCTCTGACTGGCTTATTTCATTGAGCATTATGTTCTCCAGGTCCATCCATTCTGTCACAAAGAATAAAACTTTCTTTCTTTACAGCTAAGTAGAATTCCACTGTGTAAATGTGCCATAGTTGTTTTATCCACTCATCTACTGATGGATACTTGGGCTGCTTTCATATCTTGGAGATTATAAATAATGCTGCAATTGAACATAAGGGTGTTTATGTTCTTGCAAATTAGTGTTTTGGATTTCTTCGGATATATTTCCAAGAAGGGGATCGCTGGGTCAAAAGCCAAATCCATTTTTAATTTTTGAGCTATCTCCATACTGTTTTCCATAGTGGCTGCACCAGTATGCATTCCCACCAACAGTGCAAATCAGTTCCACTTTCTCTACATCTTTGCCGGTAGTTGTTATTTGTTGATTTATTGATGATCAGCTGTTATTGATATAACAGCTGTTATTAAGTTTGCCCTGTTCAAAGAGATTCAGACTGCATGTTAAGCCAAAGGTCAGGGAGATTCCACAAGTGCATGAAGATGCTTATGTTGTCAGTGTAGAGACTATATAGTCATCGGATAGTGGTGTGTTAGTAAATATTTAACAAAAGGCTCACCCCAAATTAAATGCCCCAATTTATAGTGTTTGCCAATTTCTGTGGCATAATACTCCCATGTGGCCAATTTAAAGGTGCCAATTGGCCTAACTGAATCTACAATTGGGAAATGTGCACAGTAGCTACTAATAGAATTTCCATATATGCACCTAATAGATACAAATAAGCTCATATAGTTAATAGTTAAATATAATAAAATAAATAAAAAATGAGGTTTGAATTCTGATTATACTTTTAAAATTATAATTTGTTTCATTATGAGTGTATGTAATTTTCTATGTTTGTGCTTATATGCCAGCTCTTAACCATTCCTGAAATTCAGTGATCAAGAATAAGCACACCACTGCTACCCATCACTGCATATATTCTAGACAAAAAGACCGCCCAGTAATTGTAACTGGTATGAGATGGAGAGGTCACTGACAGCTTGTGCTGTAAAGGGATGATAACACGTGACTGAGTGTCCTCAACAGTCTCTTAAATATACTTCTCTCTTCCTGATTCCATTGTGGCCTCTAGTGGTAGGAGCTAGCACTTTTATTAGCAAAGTGTTAGCAAAGCAATTATCATTGCTTATCATTGTAAGGTTAACCATAATATCATTGATTACTCTTTCCACACTATTGTTAAGTATCCCCTATCAACAAAAAGAAATCGAATGAATGACAATGGCATATACTAAAAATTCACTAACCTGGAAGTCAGAAATTTGAGACTGTTGTCTTGAATTCTAATGTATACACTTTTTATAAGAATCCCTGACAGAAAATCACTGGGGTGGTTATAAAATTACAACTGTAACACACTTGAATGTAAAGAACAGCTGGCTTCTGGACGTAAAGGTGGAAGGGTCCGTTTGGCACTCGCCAGCCCAGCACACCATCTGACGTACACAGGCTGCGGGGCGACTGTGTTCGATAGGGAGGCACCAGTCAGACATCCAGATTCCATTTCACTGGGTTTGTTTCTAGTGGAACTAAATAACCAAACCTTTATCGTATTGTATAAATAAGCCTCCATATCTTTAAAGTGAAGTTCATTTAATATCTCTATTTAGCTTTACAATAGCATATACACATAGCAGCCAATGCCTATTTCTTTTTACCTGACTTTTCCCAGTCTTGGTATCAATTATTCTTTCTCAATTCCTTCATGGAATATTCAAATTTTAGAGCTGAAGAGTACCTGTAAAGCAGAACTCCAAATCCTTCATTTACTATATGAGACAAGCTGAACTCCAAAAGGATACCTGCTCCCTGTCCAGTGTCATGCAGTCAGTCAGTCATGTTAGGAAGGACAGATAACAGAGCAGGGCAGTGGGGAGGAGGAAGGCCTGTCTCGCCCACTGACGCGGCAGTCCGGAGCCTGGTCTGGTGATATTGCCAGGTGTTCCACCATCCCAGGAAACACCTGCTGACAAGGGAGGAGGGCAGTCCTTGAGATCTACACTATCATCTCCACTATCAGGGAAAGAAAGCCTTTGAAACCGTGCTTTCATCCCAAGGCCTGAAAGGCTGGAAGGGGACCATAGTGCCCAAAGGAAGAAGCCCATTGACACCTCTGGGTATCCATGCAACCTCCTGCCCCCACAGAAAGCTGGCATCCCCTTTACCTGTCAATCAATATGTAACCCCCTCACCCCTCCTCCCACCAACTATATAAGTCCTCAGAACAAAGGACCCTGGGACATGGTGCTCTTGGCTCTCTGGCTTCATGGCCCCAGGCCGCCTGGCCTCTGTCCAGGTACACACTTGTTACTTTGGCTCTCACCACCCTACACTTGACACCCTGGCCTTTGGCCACCCTTATCCCTGCTTTGCCCTGAACCTATGCCATCCCCAGGTACCTTAACTAGGCCCCTTCTCTCCCATGAGAACAGATCACTAGTAAACCCTGCTTGTACGCTAACAGACTCACTGATCTATAATTCTTCACTGCATGGTGAAAAGAACTGAGTTTCTGGGAGTTTCTCCTGTAACAGTAACAGAATCCAGGACTAAGCAGGCCTACAGACTTCACTGTTGACTAGCACTGAAAGACATTAATCTCAGAATAAACCATTACCTCTTGCAGAACTCTCTTCATCTTTAATAATAATGTCTTGACAGCTGTGCAGTCCTGTAGCATCAGTCTGAAAGGCAGAGAATCTATGCCTCCATTCTCTTCCACACCTTGCAGGGGCCAATCTGCTGATGGACTGCTGGGCATGCGGCTAACGTGGGAGCACCTGGCTTCCTGATCGATGTCTCTTGTTAATTTCAGTGAAAGGTTCCTGATAAGGAAAAATAATAAACAAAAATTACAATGTAGCATATTCACAGCAGTATTTCCCCTGTTGTCTATCAATGTCATTAGTGAGCTAAAAAACATTTTGCCTTGTCACCCTCAGGTTTCTGATTAGTCTTTGTAACATAAGCCTTTGTAATATATCTATAACTCTTGTCTGTACACAGAAATTTTTCTGTAAGGTGAGCTGTTATATATCACAGGGCTGTCTCCCAGTGTTCAAAATTCCCCACCACTCCAAAAAGCAAATTGAGCTAATATTTTATAATTCCTTTTAGTTAGCTTGCTTTTTCTTTTGAAACTATTTGTTTACTGGTGAATCTAAACATCTAATGAAGACTGACAAAGCTCTTAGAAACTATACTAATGTTAAGTTCAAGGCTAGTTTCAGAAACTTCTGAGATTCTGAGAATTATAATTTAACATCTACAAATCTAAATATCTGCCATTTTCACATATTTAAGAATGGGCTACATACAGCAATACATTAGCCACTTGTTTTTCATTTGAAAATTCTGGATCTATTCTTAGTTCCAAAAAGACAGAATGATGGCCTGTTTCCACAATGGTGGAAAATGTTTATGCTGTGCTGCGGTGTCCAGCACTGTGACAGTCACTGAAGCCTCAAAGATTAATGGGATTGGGTCACTGACCTTAAGCGTCTCACCACAATTATTAACTTCTTAGTAGTTGATACCAAAAAATAACAACTAATATTCTTTCACATGGATTTTTTATCTCAAAACATTTTATTTCTCCATGAAAAATAGCTAGCTACAAGATCATAGGAATCCAAACCATTCTTAATTTGGCTGAGGCAGTGAAACAGGCTATTAAACAGGGCTGTTAATTTAGCGACACTGGCCAGCACAGCCATCCTGTTCTGTGTGTATGGTCTCTGTGTTTCTTATTAGTTAACACCTATGGTTTACAATGGTTAAATATTGAGAATACTGATGGTTTTAACAATAGACTTTTACTGGGCCAAAATTACCAGAGAGTCTCTGGATAAATTTACCTAAAGAAAAAAGTCCATCTCTGTAGGTGACAAGAAAAGGAGAAAAATCACTAATGTGGAGCCACAGTTTCCCCTAGCAGAGACAGCCCACAATACACCCAGAGGGCGGAGCTAGACTCAGGTCCTCTTCTGTCCCCACACTAGCAGGATTCACCACGCAATACAATCAAGTGTTTGCTCTCTTTGGCTGCCAACTCGGAATTGTTATAGTTTCAGGATATTGAACAAATGTTCTTTACATCAAAACAATCCCTTAACTTGGCAAAAAAACAAAAAGTAAGATACTGAGGACTGAAACAGTGGCTCATTAATCATCATAACTACTGCAAATAAAAACAAAGACAATGTAGTCACCACTGAGCTCATTTACACACTGTTCACCCTCTGTTTCAAATGCCCTGAATCTTCCATAGAATTGTTCAGTGGCATTTACACCTGCCTCCTTGCTTATGATGCTGGCCAAGTCTTTAAAATTCTGTAACATTTAGATAAAGTCAAATTGAGACTAAAGGGTCTTTCTCCATCCATAAGTACCAAAACAACAAAGGTTTTCAGTAAGATTAAAATCGAAACTCACAGATGTTACATTAAATATATTCTTGAAAAGTTTCAATTTGAAAAACTTAAGAGTCTGAAGCATTTCTTAAAGCATATAACTTACATTACTATGGCTAATTGGCCTCGTACTTTTCTCACTATCCTTTGTGTGAAAGGCATTTTCAACCAAGCTAGTTCAAAAGTTCTGCTGCAATTCTATTTTCAGTGTGATAGACAAGTTTAGTGTGTGTGTGTGTATATATATATATATATATATATATATATATATAACATATATATCACACATATCATATATACCATATATAATATATATTTAAAGGCTTTTTTCTTAACAGAGGGAAAAATAAGAGTATTTTCATATTTCATTATTTTGGTATAACTAGCACCATGACTTTTAATACTGAGAAAATTTTTCCCATCCACATGTGCTTTTCAAATCATTTGAAAACTTCCCAATACAATGGCTGAAATACAAGAGCATAAAAGTCGCGAAGGACTGATGCTCTTGGCTATTGCAGGAGCTACTCCGTACTTAGTGCACTGATACCTTTCATTACAGCAAATATCTGTGGCCATAAGGGATCTCAAAGGTTTACACTTTATAATGTGGCTATGATTTCTGAACTGGATTTCCAAAGAGTGGAGGTAAAAGTAATCTGTATTTGCCCAGCATAATAAATATGCATATGCATACATCTGCCTTCAAAAGCTTCATTAAGTAGATTTTCAAAAAAGGCCAGGTTATGTTAGGTATATTAAATCTTAGCTTGACTAATTCTAAGACAGGCACAAAGGTATAAACGTGTATGAATAAACTGGTATTCTATAACATAATAAAAATGGTCTGTTAAAGGAACTACAAAAAGCCTATTGTA
Organism: Phyllostomus discolor; assembly: GCF_004126475.2. Lineage (NCBI taxonomy): Eukaryota > Metazoa > Chordata > Mammalia > Chiroptera > Phyllostomidae > Phyllostomus > Phyllostomus discolor. The sequence goes on from NC_040903.2 coordinate 98,049,468, forward strand.
GATAAATAAGCAACCTATTTTTCTCAGATTTTCTATAAAAATACATTGTTTACCTGAAAGTGTCATTTTAGGAAAAAAACCTTGTACCTCAAATTGTTTTATAATTGGGTACTTATCTGTATTTTTAGAAAGGATAGAGCCAGCATCCACCCCTGCACAGTAGCCTAACAGTTGTAAGAACTTGTAAACATGTTATATTTACATATGAATATACATGTCAGAGAATTTTACACTACCTGAACTAATGGATAGAGGAAAGGGAAGATATGGGGGAAGGCAAAATAAAATCCAAATATCTTAACATAGCCAACAAGGTGCTTCCTAATCTAGCACCTCTCTACCTCACCATATCTCATTTTATAACAACTGCCTCCTTGTTTTTTGAGTTTCAATTTTGTTGGCCTTCTTTCAGGTCCTGAAATGTTCAGAGCTCCATCTTTTTATAGGAACTCCACATATGTTGTTCTATCTGCATGAAAGTGTTGCTTATCTACCTTCAGATGTCCCTTGAAAATAATCTCTTCTTCAAGAAATCTTCCTTTGTATCTCTACCCTTCAAACATACACAGGTTCCTCTTTTCTATGCTAAACCTTTCTTGGTAGCATTTATCACAGATGCAGTTAAAAAATTAATTTGAGCAGACCTCTGGGAATACATTGGACTGAACTGACCTACACTTCAACTCCTGTTCCAAACACAGAGAAATGCTAGACAGCTTATAACCTCATTTATTTTTAAACACATTACAGTGAATGATAGAAAGACAGAAACACTTCCAGGTGCCAAAAGCACAAAATCAAAACAGCAATACTTATATGAGTTGGCACTGCTGTGGTCTCAGGGTGTGCAACTGGGTTATGGTCTGTACAAACAGAAGCTGCAGTTTTCATGCCTGTGCAGACACAGAGAATATCTGCCAGAGACCAAGAAGTCACCTAGTGCTGGGAGACACGAGCATTCCAAACTTTAACAAAGCTTCAAAAATCAATCTGATCAATTTGTAAATTAACTGCCTGCTAAAACACTCTTTTTTTTCCTCTAAAGGAAGAAACCATAAAATTCAGACTCTGAAAAATATGACATCCATGATGTCTGACAAAAATTCAAGTGAACAGACATGCAAAGAAACAAAAAGCAGTTCATAGACACTGTGAGATGACCCATATATTAAAATTAGCAGGTGGGGATTTAAAACAACTATTATCAACATGTTTAAAGCCTTAAAAGAAAAAGGGGACATAAATAAATAGGTGGTTGGATATGAATGTATATATATATTCTTCCATATATATATACATGGAAGACATTGTTATATATATATGGCAGACATTGTTAGCTGCCTGCCCACTATTTATTCCTATCTCCTTCCTGCTTCTTTAAATCAAAAACAAGCCCTGGCTGGTGTGGCTCAGTGGATAGAGTGTCAGTCTGTGAACAAAAGGGTTGTCATTTCGATTCCCAGCCTGGGACACTTGCCTGGGTTGTGGGCCAGATCCCCAGTAGGGTGTGCGAGAGAGGCAACCACACATTAATGTTTCTCTTACTCTCTTTCTCTCTCCCTTCCCCTCTCCAAAAATAAATAAATAAAATATTTTTTTAAAGAATTAGGAGTAGATTTTTTTTTAGATTTTATTTATTTTTAGAGAGGGAAGGGAGGGAGAAAGAGAGAGAAAAACATTAATGTGCGGTTGCTGGGGGCCATGGCCTGCAACCCAGGAATGTGCCCTGACTGGGAATCAAACCTGCGATGCCTGGTTCGCAGCCCATGCTCAATCCACTGAGCTACGCCAGCCAGGGCTAAATAAAATATTTTTAAAAATTAAAAAGTAAAAACCAAGAAACTCCCTAATTTGTTTAACTGCTGGCTCTCCTATGGCTTCAAGAATTAACAGGAAATTGGGTGGGGGTTCTTCAAGGAAATATCTGGTAAACAGAGACATAGGAAAAGAGACAGCTGTCTTTCCTTTAGATGTTGCTTTAATGTGATGTACTGCTTGGAACTACTGATGTACTCTGCAAATAGGAAGAGACTCAGCTGTGGGAAAACGGAAGAGAAAAACATCGGGTACACCTGCCTCCTTAATGAGGCCATTTCTCTGCATTACCCAACACTGAAGACTTACTACCTCCAGATTTCTTGTCAGAGAAGATAACATATTTTTTTGACTCAAGCTGAAAGCACTCTAATTAGTACAACCGGTAAAGAGCATACTCCAATAAGGACATTAAACCTAGAAATAAAAGTAAGATAATAATGAACTGTGTTAAGTGTTTGTTTAATGGCTATATTTGAGACATGTTCCAAAGAAAAAGGAATAGTACTTTTCTTTCTTGCTCATTAATGTATCCACTAAAGCTTGCACAGTTATGTAATACTAGTAGCAGTAGAATAATCAGACTTAACACTAGAAAAAACACTGTAGTCCACCTAGTTTAACATTCTTACTTAGCAGAAGAGAAAGACCAAACCTAAATTGATTTTCTAACTGTCACACAGCCACCAGATGTAGCATTCTGATCTCCTGACTTGTAATCCAGCATTCTTTTCTCTGTATTGATTCATTTTGTTAGTTAGCCACTGGGAATAAGTGGCCAGAGGGAAAATACAGGCAGGGCACTTGCCATTACAATCTAACAAAGAACTTCATACAGGAGGCTGGAAGCAAAAGTGTTACAGAATGGACCCGTGGCAGGGAACAAATACTAGTACCAAATGGATCCCCCCTTTCTCCCGGGGTCCCCCTGTTTTAAGTTTGCCTTGCCTACCGCCAGGGAATGACACCTTCAATGTCAGAGATTTGTGAAAAGGAAAGGAATTATTTATTCAAAGGTTGTACAGACTTAGAGTAATGGCTTAATGTCTTCATTAAATTCCCAAAGTCCCTTAGGATATCCACAAATGCACAGTCTTTTCTTCCTCTACTGTCCAGTCCAGGGTACCATATCTCAGGAAAAGAAATAAAGGTCTGTGCTCAGGTAGCCCCCAGTTCTTCCCAGTCATCTGTGCTCAGGATCCTTCAGTTCCTGGCTCCATCAGCTGTGTTGCTGCCATGGTCTCCAGTTCTTAACCCAAACCCATGTGGCACCTTCTCATGGCCCAACAGCAAGAGTCCTTTCACCCCTTTTCTTCCCACAGCATCTCTCCTGCATTCTTCTGAACCACTAAGAAAGAGCTCTGCATTGCTGCTATATCTTGCTTTCTGGCTTCCTAAGCTGCATGGCAAAGGAAGCCCCAAAACTGCATGGCTTTCCCTCTCTCACCAAAGCTGGGTGGGTCCACCCTTAGTCCAAAGTTGTGTGATCCCCTCTTACTCCAAGCTCTCACACAGGCACTGAAACCAGGGGGAGCTGCTTCCCAATTACGTTCTGTGTGGAAGTCACTCCCATCTCCCTGTCTCAAAGCATGGCCACAGCTATTTAATGTGTCCATGAAACCAATTAAAGGTTATAGATATGTTAAATGACCATGCCAGAGGTTAGCTGCAAAGCTGTTGCTGTTCAAAACAGCTCTTGATGGCCCTGTTCCATGTGTCCTATCCCGCAGCTCAGACTTTTGGGGTGAGGACATCCTATATTTTTTTAATATTTCCTAGACACCCTGACTTCTGGACTTTATTACAAATCCCTATTTGGGGTACCCCTGGCTGTGCCCTGTTACAAATCCCCCCTTTCAGGTATACAACCCCTTTATATTCGTATAAAGGACAATGGACAAAGGTCTCATCTTCTTGTAACTACTTCTGGCTGGACATGGATGTCATCCTACGTACCCTTGGGTCAGGGGTTCACTGAAAGAGTAGTGGGGGAACCATAGAGGGAATCCTTCCCATAAAGAGAAGGACCTTACAGAGTCCAGGTCAGTTGGCTGTTGCTGGGAAGTATACCCTGTTATAAAATGAAGACGTGTCTCACCAGTTAACTCGCAGTCCTGAACTCAGTTTGGTAAGGTTTTCAGAAAATTGCCGGGTGTCCTGACCATTGCAAGCAAAACAGCGCAGGAGGAAGGGAGAGTCCTCGAGACTGTGCTGAGAATGGGGCCTCTGTAACAACCTTACTGACATTGCAGGGTGCTCTGAACATCACAAGTGTGACTCGCACGGGAGGAAGAGGGGTTCTATGCTGGAAAAGGGGGCCTCTGTAACAATTTCACTAAGACAAAGAGACTTTACTAAGTGAGAAAGACAGCCTTTGTAGCTATACACTATTTCCATGGGGAAAAGAGTAGAACCTGGAAGCCAGCTGAGCTATATAACCCCTGAACCCCACTAGTCAGCACACTTAGATTAGCTGGGTGCCCACTTGTAGCCTCAGCTCAAGTGTATAAAACAAATTTATTAACAAACTTACCAACAAATTTATGGATGCCTGTTTGCAGCTTTGTGATTATATGTTTCATAAATAAACTTGCTATCTCATTTCCACTATCCGTGTTTGTCTCTTGCTTGAACTCATGTCTTGAAAGTGAGACAAGAACCGGGGTGGGGCAGGGAGCCTCTTGACTCGGGTCTCTGTCTCCTCTTTTAACAGGGTTAAAATTTAAAATACACTAATATGTATCTATTCTATTTTCACTAGCTGGATTAGTGAAATCTTAATTACAAAATTAGGGAATAAGATTAAATAGTGAGGACTCCCAATCCCTAGAAAAGTTATAATTTCCTTCTCTGAAAAGTTAGAAAAAGTATATATTACACAAATGCACAGCTGCTCTTACAGACCTTAAAAGTAATCATTTAATCTTAAAAGGATCAGGATGACATAATATCTACATTCAATAACTTTTCTTAATGTAATTAATGTTATACACATTTCTCCTCCTAATCTCTACTTTTGTTTTCACATCTGATTTAAGATCCAGTTTAAAGATCACTTCCCTAAGAAAAAGAGTTAGAATTAATGAATGTGGAGGTGAAAGTCCAGCGAAGTTCATCAAAGAATGACTCAAATCACTGTTTAAAAAATCACATGTGCACGCACATACATAAACACCAAACCTGTTTGTGCACATGCACACAGAAGTGTATGGCATGTTTTAATTATGCTATGATTGAATAATTAGTATGACTGGTTTTCTTTCCCAGAGCACCAAAACTGACAGAAAGCTGAGGTTACAGAATCATCAAAAATAGTTTAGATAGATAGAAATAAAATTATTTATGTCTCCTGATATATTAGTAGCAATTCTTAATTTAGAAAATCTCACAGATTGGCTGGATTTCCTGTGTCTAATAGATATCAATCAAATATATATATATATATTTGATAAATATATATATATATTTATATATATAAATATATATATATATTTATTTTTTTTTTTTTTAAATCTTAAAATCCTTCCCTCCAGTCTTCTAGGTAATTCATCACATAAACATCAATCCCCTAACGTGTAGGCAGACTGCTATATTCAACATTTTCCTTATTGCACAGTTCTCTTTGTAGGGAGAAGGAAAAATTTCATACCTTCTCATTTAGCACCCTACAGAAGTTATTTTATTTGGGAAATTTTAAACTATACAAGGAAATCAAATTATAGTCAAACACAATCTGACCTATAAAGAATAATTATCTCATTGTGATCATTATTATTACAGAAGATCATTTCAAAATTGCTAAAAGTTTAATTCCAATGAAGGAAATTGCTACTAAATTTACTTTCAAATGCATTTATAAAGATAAAAACCAGGGAAGGAGCTTTACTATGTTATTTTGTTCTAGTTAATGTCTTGATTGGTGGTGATGGTAATCTATAAATATATTTTATTTTTATTGTAGTTTTAAAATTATCTTTTAGTCCCCTTATACCACCTGCCCCCAGCAATCACCACATTGTTGTCCAATCCATGAGGTCTTTTTCCTTTTTGCTCAATACTAGGCATTTTTACAGTTACTTACAATGCATACTTTCTGGTTAGCTATTAAGCATATTTGTTTTCAACACTATATATGTAATTCATTTGAAGTATTTTGACTGAAAATACACAAGAAAATTCATTATTCATTGTACTTTCACTTTTATAAATAATCATTTTCTAAAGTCATGAACTCAAGCTAGAATACAACTTCTATCTTATGAATATTTTTCTTTATTTTTAATGAATGTTTTTTCTAATAATAAGGAGAAAACAAGGGGAAGAAGGGAAAGGGTCAACTCAAAGAACATGTATAAAGGACCCACGGACAAAGACAACTGGGGTGGGGAGAATTGAATGTGGGAGGTGTGGGTGGGTAGGGTGGGGGACGGTATTGGGGGGAAATGGGACAACTGTAATTGAACAGTAATTGAACAATAAAAAGAGTTTCTTATCTATGGTTTAATAAAATAAATGAGAATCATCGTTTTCAGAGATGAAAATTATATTTTTGAAAATAATTTTATTTCCAGTGTTGTTGCCTTCCCTCTTCTCTTTCATATCAGGATAATAATTCACAAAAATATCAATGTCTTATTTTAGATCCACATGATGTAGAAAAGTTGATAGAATTTTTAGGCCCAAACTACCACCATAAGTACACCCTATTTCATCATTACATAAAATATTTAGAACTTAATATTATTTTAAAATTTTGTATGTAAAATTCCCTTTTTATGACCACTTAAGGAACACATAGTGAATTTTAGATTTACAAAAAATCATAAAAACATGCCATCGTATGTTTCCTTCCAATAATTTGCATATCAGGACCTAAAAAAAAAAAAAAAGCTATAGAATGTCTTGAATTTGCTTCTAAGTGGCCTTTATAAAATGCAATGTTTTCCAAATATAAGCCACTAGGGTGAATTATAATAAAAATTTTGATATAATGTATACCATTGATGGTATCCTAAATATTATATAACCTGCAGAAAACTGAATAGTTGTAAATGATAGCTGCATGCCCTACACCTTTTAAAAATATTCAATATCTGGCAACCTGAGTATGATAACTGTTATCTACAAGTGTATAATTTAGGAAGCAGTGTTTCCAAACAGAAAATCAATTCTTGGTCTGTAACTTGGCATAAAGGCAATACCTAAAATTATTGGCATAAAACATAGTGGCAAGGAAATTGTAAAAAATTCCAATACTTTTCAAAAATAAAGAGTTGGAGTTCATGACTCTGAATAACTCTTTAGAGCCATAGAACTTCATCAATTTTGGAAGGATTAATAAAACCTAAATCAATCTTATCAACCAAATTCCCCAGATTCCATTCTTAAGGCGATGGTCTATATTCAGTTTCAACTAAAAAAAGTAAGATTTTCACAGATTACACACAAAGTCAAAGATTTCCAAATATCTTGACAATCTCACATACATACAAAAATCATCTGACTTACTTTTAAATATACGAGTTTTGGGGAACTCTACCTCCAGCCCACTGTATCAGATCTGCCTTGTTGGCCTCAGCAAGACAAACAAATCATGCAGTTCAATAGCACCACAGATGAGATACATTGTGATCACTGGTCACAGTTTTCCCCAATGTGTATGTGAGTTTTGATGCAGCATGGCTAATATATACTTATCCTTTTAGCCTGGATTAATGTACTCACTCTTCAAGGAAGTCCTTGCCAATCTTTCCTACTACCTCAGTCTACACTAAGTGTTCTCTTTAGTCCAGTAACACTGAAGTAGGTGGGGACCCTACCCTCTTTTGGTGATCTTTGTACTTCCAAGTGGCCAGCACCCAGCAGCCTCTCAATAAGTATTTGTTGAACTAAAACGTATTTATGGAAAGAATGAATTAATATATGACAATTTCATATATGCTAAACATTCACATTAAGAATTTTACCTTAAAAATCCTAAACAATATGTTTGCATATCAATTTTCCATGGAGCACTTTTTAGACTTATCTTTGGATTTCTACCAAGCCACAACTATTCAAGGTAGTGAAAATATGATGGATCAGTGAATCAGGAGTAGAAGAAACTAATATCAGTTACAATGCAAACAATGATAATGGCAGAAATAATAATAACAATAAAGGAAGCTATGATTCAGCATGACTATATATATCTAATAGTTGAACACGGGCAAAGTACAGAGGGAATTTTCATGGTGCCTAGGTTTAAATCTAGCTCCTCGGAGACATGAGCTTCTTGTTCTTGGGGACACATATTTTAGAAAATAAAGTTGCAGTGGAGGCACAATTTGTTTGAGTGAGGAAAACGTCATATTTAGTACTATAGGAAACAATGGATAGCTTCCCACTTGTTTTGAAGTTATTTCTCATGAAACAAAAAGCACAAAGTCAGGTTCTAGCCAATGAGCTCTCCAACAGCCTAGTTCTAGAATGTAAGAGGCTGCTGGAATCAGGAGTACTGGATGAGTTATAGCTTTGTGCCTGAAGTAAGATTAAGAAAAATTAGAAAGCACTTGAAGATTAATAAATTGGTAATTCTATTATTTTCTTGAATTACCAGTCAGCTATATACTGTTATATCACTTTTTAAGATATTTAATAGCCAATTATGATTAGTAATACACTGTGAACTATAATTCAGTTAATCAAACCTATAGAAGTCTTTCAGTGTGGAAATGTCAAGGTCCAGACTGTGGATTGTCAGTTTGAACTGCAGCTGTAGTGTGTGGTAAATAAAAGTGCTCTACTGGCTGACCCAGTCCTCTAACAGATTGCTCCCATGTGATACAAAATACAAGCGTGGCTTTGGGAGCTAAAAAATGTAATTGCTTTTTATATTTATAACAAAATATCAATGATCAAGTATGCTTAAATTGTTTAATCTCTAGGGGGCTCCTGGTATAGCATTAGCATAATAAAAACTGAATAATCCTGGTAACTTTATTTCCTAAGCTTATTTGAATATTCATTCGTTATTTCAATAAATACTTATTGAGCACTGAAAATACCTACTAATATCCTAAAAACCTAGCTTTGTGAAATATTATAGTAAACAATTTCCTAGGAAGATGTTGGAATGGCTTATTACTAAATTGCCTCAAAAAGGTGTTACTATTTCAAATATCTATGTTAAATGTTATAATAATAAACAATATATATGGAAGGCACAATCTCAAGATGTAGAACCATCAAATGGTACTGATTTTTAAAACTGTAGTTACTAGCCCTGGCTGGCGTAGCTCAGTGGATTGAGCGTGGGCTGTAAACCAAAGTGTCACAGGTTCGATTCCCAGTCAGGGCACATGCCTGGGTTGCAGGCCAGGGCCCCCAGCAACCGCACATTGATGTTTCTCTCTCCCTCTCTATCTCCCTCCCTTCCCTCTCTAAAAAATGGATGAATAAAATCTTTTAAAAAAAGTAGTTACTTTGTACAAAAGAATAAACTTAACCAGTAATGGACAAGGAAAACAAAGCATGTCTACCTTTTCTCTCTCTGAAACATAGAACCATTGGTCTTTGTATAAATAATAGGCCAGACCATTTGTGTAAATGAAAAGCACATAATGGGGTTCATACATAATTATATATCATAGAACTGTCAAAGGATAAATATCTGTTGCAAGTCCTCGAGGCTAGTAAGAGAATCTGAAGCTCAACCTTAAAAGGAGGGACATAAAGACAGAGTGTCACAGCTGAACTGATTTAAATGATTCAGTTTAAAGCACCTGATTTACCTTTCTGTTATTCATCAGGATAGCAACAAAGTAGACAAATCTACAATCACACTTAGAAGCATGATATGTGACTATAAATCACAAGGGTACATAAATTAGAAGTTGCAAAACGTTTTAGGTTTCTGTTGACTACTCTTTTTTCTAACTGCCGTCTTGATGACACAGACACTTAGATTACTGGGCTCTATCTTTGGCTCCAATATATTCTGTTTTTAATGTTATCTTGTTTCTTTCTTTCTATACTGAAGTGTACTTGACATTTAAAACCAGATAATAGTGCTTGCTGGTGGCATAGGATAGTTTCTCTTTCACAGAAGCAGCAGAAACACAGATTGGTATCAATGGTCAATTGTCTTTGAAACAGAGATGAGGATAAAAATAGAAACACCCAGCCTTTTCTTTACACAACCAAAGGAGAGCTGGTAAAGGAAACTTCCATCTTGCTCTTTCCTCTCCAGAGACAACTACTCTTTGGGAAGGATAATGAAAAAAAATTCCTCAGGAAGAAAGTTTCATTCCTAAAATAAGTCTTCCCAAAATGACAATATTAGCTTGGCTTATACCTGACTTTTGAAGGCTGAATGAATAAAATTCATTTTTTTTAATTAGCAATATTAATTAATCCTAAATTCTGTCACCTTTTAAGATATTTTTAAGGTTGATTATGATATTAACAATTTACAGAGGAGGAGTCCTCACTCAGACAGGCTATAGAAGTCATAAACACATATTGACTGGAAAATATATGCAAATCTTATCTCAGAGTAATTTCTATGATATTTATATTTCTTTTTCCATCTAAAACATTTTCAAATCTTATTCTTCAATAGTTTCATAGAAGAGTAGGGAATTATAATATAATAATTTATATTGGGAAATTTAACTGAAAACAATTTGTTAAAAAAAAGTCTCCTAAAATCATCAAAGTTAACATTTTGGGGCTATTTAAAGCCAAGTGTCTATAATTCAGAGGAGGTATTGCTGGAGCATTGTTATAAATAACCTATTCATGGCCTTAGTTTAAAGCTGGTCATAAAAGTGTTAGAGTGGATTGTTATTCATTTTTCTTCTTATGTAAAGATCTGTTTTTCCCTCCACACATGAAAAAATTCCCCTCCTTTCTTTACTGATACAGCCTTTATTTCCATTTGAGAAAGTCCCCCTCTCTGCCAGGATTGCATGCACTCTTGTCGGGATTGCTAAACCAGCCCCCGCACCTCTTCTTCTGTGTTGTCATGTGACTTGGACCTGGCCTAAAGACTCTGGTTCCCCAAAATATGAATCTTGAGGAACACAGCTCGGGGGCAGAAGACCATAGCTGCTGACTTACTCTAAAGAGCACTGAAGAGCTGCCCGTTCACTCGTGCAGCCCAGGGACTTGGCCTGACACCCTGTGCAGTTGCACAGCATCTGCTCTTAGAAGGGCCCTACAACTGGTTTAATGTTCTGTTATCAGCATCTTAAAATTACCAATAATTTTTGAACAAGGGGCCTTGCATTTTCCTTTTTCAGTTGGCCCTAAAAATTGTGGTGCTGACCCTGCTATCTCAGTTCCCTAAGGTTACCATATTTCTGTTCTTCTTAAGGCCTGTTTGGCTTTGGCTTTATTTCTATTCTTATTCTTACAACAAATATCTTGTTTTAGGTATCTGGAGCTTGCATCAATGAACTCTAATTTACATTTGGCAGACTCAAGACCAAAGTGTAAAATGTAATATAGTTTTTTCCAGTGCCCTCACACCCTTGGGCACATTCCTGCCATGCCCCTTCTGTGATCTTCTCCAGGTTTGCTTTACAGTATTACTGCTCCCTGGATATTCGGAATTCATTATCGAGATGCTGTATTTCATTCTGCACTTTCTAAGTCAGAGGCCATTCTCTTTTTGTAACTCCTCTGTCAAAACGCAGGGATGCTATGTCCTAGCCCTCACCCCCCTGACCCCTCTTAGGTAATTAATCCAGCTAATGTACTGGTGGCTGATAAGCGACTAGTACAACATTTTTATTTTAACAAATATTTCTTATCCAGAAAGAATGACTTCACACACAGAAATTTAAGTCATGGTGTCTGCTCAAAACAGATAATTTGGGGCTTTAGGCTTCTCAAATCATACTAAATGGGAAGTGACAGATTCTGCATAATAGTTTCTCATACATTTAGAAGAAAAAAATATATGCCATTCTGAGACTAGTGTTTTATAACCTCTTTTCACCAGGGAAAATAAAGCGGCTAGAGGTCAGCACTAGAAAGCAATGTGAGCTTTGTTTAATGTGGAATTAGCCTGCTTTAAAATGGAGTTGCATGTGGTATAAATCTTGTTTTACATTTACTGCCTAAGTTTCTTTTCATTGGTAACTCCAATAAATTGACTTCAACTCAGATTCTCTTTTTGTTCATTAGAAAGGTAAAAGTTAATGGGTGCCTTCTGTGATTATCTTGTCTTTTAAATGATAGACTATCTACTGTTCTCCAAGTATATTGCCCTACTAAATTATCAACAAAACCTTTAGGATATGCTTTCCACCATTTTTTTAAATGATCTATTTGGTGTATCTTTTCCCTGCTATACTCTCTCTAAAAAATTCTCTATAAAATAAAATTTTACCTTGAATCAAAATATTTTATTTTATGTTTTAATATTGTATTTATAAATGGCTTTAGTAATTTTAAATTGTACTTGTATAGAGCTAGCAGCCGAAAAATGTTCTATTTGGCTTATCTCTGATTGACACTGAAAAGAAAATAAAAAAGGAAGAAAAAATTGAAGGAACATATTTATATATTTTAAAGTTTTTTTCACATGAAATATTATAACAATATTCCTATGAGACTTTTTTAGTAATGAACACACACACAAATGAAATTAGCCAATCATATAAGAATCGAGCATACATTTTGAAAAACGTCTGCTTTGGATTTTAAATACCAAGCCGACTAGGCATTGCTGTATACAAATCTTTGACTCCTGGGATCATTTTCTTCTCTCTGTGCAACCAAGTGAGGTTTGAATAAATCCCTCTGATCCTATAGGGATGGTAAGGCATCAAAGGAATAAAGTACTGTGCCTTTGACCTCTGGTTCATGTACTAAAAAAGATGCTCTGAATTTATATCTCAGTCCCTTCACAGTACAAGAAAGAGACTAGAAAACATTAGTCCCCAATATAGTCCAATCACAAAAAAGGTGACATTATTTTCACTTTTTCTAAACTTTTGTTATTATTGACTACAATTTTAGTAGTCAATATTATTAAGAATATTAACTTATTCCACCCTGGCTGGTGTAGCTCAGTGGACTGAGCACGGGCTGCGAATCAATGCTTCACAGGTTCAATTCCCAGTCAGGGCACATGGCTGGGTTACAGGCCACGGCCCCCAGCAACTGCACATTGATGTTTCTCTCATTCTCTCTTTCTCCCTCTCTTCCCTCTCTAAAAATAAATAAATAAAATCTTAAAAAAATAAAATATCTACTTCTAAAAAAAAAGAATATTAACATTCCATTGTGTAAATGTACCTCAGTTTTTGACCCACTCATTTACTGATGGACACTTAGGTTGTTTCCAACACTTGGCTATTGTAAATTGTGCTGCTATGAACATTGGGGTGCATAGGTTCTTTTGGATTCGTGTTTCAGGATTCTTAGGGTAAAATCCCTGCAGTGGGAAAACTGGATCAAAAGGCAGTTCCATCTTTAGTTTTTTGAGAAAATTCTATACTGATTTACAGAATGGATACTATGCAGCAGAAAGAAAGAAGGAACTCCTACCCTTTGCAATAGCATAGATGGAACTGTAGAGCATTCTGCTACATGAAATAAGTGAATAGGAGTGAAAGAAAAATACCATATGATCTCACCTATAAGTGGAACCTAATCAACAAAACAAACAAATGAGCAAAATCAAACCACAGACATGGAAATAAAGAACAAACTGATCATGACCAGAGGGGAGCAGGGAGGAATATAATGGGAGAAAGAAGGGGAAGGGACAAGTCAAAGCACATGAATAAAGGATTCATGGGCACGGACAGTGGAGTGAGGATTGACTGTGGGGATTGGGGGGCAGGGCAGGGGAGACTAATGGGGGAAAAGGTGGGACAATTGTAACTAAACAATAATAAAAATAAAAATAAAAATAATTTGAGTATTTAAAAAAGAAAAATATTAACTATTTTTTAAAGATTTTATTTATTTAGCCCTGGCTGATGTAGCTCATTGGATTGAGTGCAGGCCTACAAACCAAAGGATCATGGTTTGATTCCCAGTCAGGGCACATGCCTGGGTTGTGGGCCAGTTCCCAGTGGGGGACACACAAGAGGCAACCATACATTGATATTTCTCTCCCTTTCTCCTTCCCTTCCCCTCTAAAGATAAATAAATAAAATTAAAAAACATATTTTATTTATTTATTTTTAGAGAGAGAGGAAGGGAGGGAGAGACAGGGAGAGAAAGATCAATATGTGGTTGCCTCTCATGTGCCCCCTAGTGGGAACAAGGCCTGCAACTAGGCATGGGCCCTGACTGGGAATCGAACTGACAATGCTTTGGTTCGCAGTCCAGAACTCAATCCACTGAGGCACACTGGCCCGGGCTAACTATTTTTGACATTGCTCTGAGATTCAATTTTTCTTATTTCACAATTGCTATGAAATGTACAACATAGCCTAGCTTTAGTGGTTCATTCATATTAATAAATTTGATATTATAAGTGGTATCTTCTTAATTCAACAACTCTCAGGTTCACAATAATATTGAAAGATGAAGTTTGTTGTTGTATAGTTTAGAGTAATTATTGGTTTGACTTCTAGGTAGTTTCACATTTTTAAAAGCCACCTATTCAAGTGGCACCATAAATAACATAAAACTTTTCTAGCAACTGAAGTAGATCAATAGCCTCTCTGTCCAGTCCAAGAGAGCAAAATCATTTAAATTATTCATATTAAGTTTATTAATTTATTTATACATATATGCTATATGTAAGCCATGGCTATAAAGTAGTTCATGGTAGTTGTTGAAGAATGTTCTTCCTGAAGGTTTAAGACGAGGATGTTGGCTCTGACAGTGGACAAGCATCAGTTTTGACTCAGATAGAATGGCAGGTGCCTTGGGATCCTTTGTCATTACTGATTCTTGAAATGACACATTTAAACTGATATTCTATGAGTAAATATAATTCTTATTCTGTAAAAATACATTTTCCAACTTAAATCTTACTAATCAATATGGACCTTATATAATTCAAGTGAGAAGTAAAATCATAAAACAGGAGTTGACTGTTTTAAGACCAACGACTCTAATGTGCCAAAGGTTACTGAAGCACATATCCGACGAGGCTGCACTAATCTTGATCCAGTAGTCTCATCTACTTTTATTTATAAATGTTTCCGGCATGTTCACCTATGGAAAGTAACTCTAATATAGTTAGCTAACTACTTAGCTAGGCATATACAGATAGAGATAGCTGATACCCAGTAAGTATTGTAACTGTGCGGTAAATGGCACCAGACTCCATATACTGCTATAATGCTTTACAAGTCCACAGTTTTCCTTCTGTAATAGTCATGTCAAGTGTTCTCATTGCAATATGAAGTTTGAGATAAGGTCATTAAGTAGAATATAGTATTCTTCCTTCAGAATGTTCTCTCTGACTCACAAGAAAAACTAGATTGCTTTACATTTTCCAATAGCAGTACTGGTACAGTCATCATCTAAGACTGGAAAATCTTGTGTTACCATTTAAATATAACTGGTATGTGATTTGTTAAAACAATATGTCATGATCATCTTTATTCACTTATAAAACAAATATGTAAACTAATCAATATCAACCATAGTAAAGACAAAAGTGAAACAATTGAACTGTTATTAATGCCCAAACAGAAATACATGATACCATTCTGGTCTGATTTCTACCTTCTGTGTTCTCATTATTTAGCAAGGGATGCAGTTACAATACATATCTATGTACACCTAAGGCAGAATAAAGAAAGCTGATCACACCTCTAGTATGGCCAAGTATAGTAAACATCCAAAATGCAGTTATTGCAGGTATCTACAGGAATCCAGGATTCTATCTTAGAACGAATTGCATTCAAGGCAGGTACTGGATGTTAACAGAAAGCTATCAGAACAAATGAGGTCTAGTGGGGAAAGAATCCCATAAAGAGAGAACAAAATGAGCAGAATCAGGGGATGAGGGTAAAATACAGAAAGACAGAAAGTAAATACTGGAGTGAAATCATGGCAGGTCATATATGGCCATACAGAACTTTGGTCTTAGAGCTAATGAAACACTTGTGAAACTTTTTGAAGGCAGGAGTTAGATGGTTTCATTTTTCTTTTAGGAAGATAAATCTGGAGTTATTATGAAGGAAAGCCTATAGTGACGATGGTTGTATTTGAAAGATAACTCTTCAAACATAAACTGACACAAAAGCACTTTGAAATACATGAAGTGCTTTCTAAATGTAAAGTATTAAGAATCAATAGGGGAATACATAACCTGCTTTATGTTGGGGATGGCACTGTTTCAGATATTAAGGACATTCCCATTATTGCACTGATAAATTTGTAGATCAGTGCTTTCTAAACTTACTTAACAATAAAAATCACTTGACGTGTTTAGTTAAAAATATGAATATCAAAACCCACTGAACTAGAATCTCCTGGGTAGTGGCCTGGTGAGTAAACTTTTAACAAACTATTCAAATAATTTTTAACTGAGAAGAATAAGAGAAACACTGCCATCTATATCAGAGCTTCTGAACCTAATCACGTGCAGATTCCAGTGAGTTGGGTTGTATGGTGGACATTCTGGGTTTCTACTGAACTCTCAGCCCTGTCACTGCTGCTTTACAGACCATGGTGTGGGGAGCAAGGGACTCGACCGCTATTTCTCTCTTAAAGAGGCACTTAAATGGGTCAGTAGCATACATATATTTTCAAGTTCCACCCAATGAAAACACCAAGATGCAATGACAAACGAAAAGCAGTAAATACATCTAGCACCCAGATATTGGTTTCTAGAACCATTTTTAAATAAATGAAACTAGATGCTCAAAGAAGTGGTTGGTTCCAGGATGGACCAAGGAAAATACAAGATACTCCTGCAGCATCTTGTGATGCCAAAGAAACGTTCAAAAAGAATAGCGGTATGCCAAACGGCAAGGAAGCTAACCTGATGAAGCTCCCAGTGGCCAAAGCTGATTTCAGCAACAAAATAAATAACAACCATTTTGGATTATATCTATAAAATAAAATAAATATTTATAGGGTCATACTAATATAAACAACTAAGTAAATATATAAATAGGAGGAAAGGATGGGGCTCCATTAAAAAATAATTCCAATTTCTTCAGTTTCCAATAAGGGAAACAGAAAATTGCCAACAGACCAGCACAATAGTAATTCCTGCAAGCAGTATATACACACAGATGCTAAATTTGGTGGGTGAAGTTTAAGGAGAAATAGGTTATTTGCACAGTCTTAAAAATATCTCCCACAGGAAATCTCATATTTAAAAAATCACAATAACTTTGCAGCAGAGGAACCTGATGGCAATGTTTAACCAAGTGATCAAGGTCAACATCACCAGTAATAGACACATCAATATCATCCTTGACATCAGATTACATTACTTCTGTGGTCTTGCCAAAAATTAACCTCAGTCTATTGAGAAAAATAAATCAGACATCTCCAAAATACAAAATGACCTACAAAATACCTGACCAGTCCTCCTTAAAAGCATGAAGGCAAAGAAAGACTGAGCGATTGGCATAGAATAGAGAAGACTGAGGAGAACAGCAAAACTACATGGGATGCGGGATGCTGGCCTACATCCTATAACAGAAAAAGAACACCAGTAAAAAAGCAGAGGAAATCCAAATACAGACTGCAATATAATTAATATATTACATCAATATTAGTGTATTAATTTCGGTAATTATTCTATGGTATATAAGATGTTAACATGAATGGAATCTGGGTGAAGGGTATAATGGGAACATAAGTATTCTTTTTTTTGAAATGTGTCTACATTTTTTCAAAATAAAAAGTTATAAAGTTAAAAATAATCATTTGTGCTATTAAGAAAGGCATCCCGCCCTGGCTGGCGTAGCTCAATGGATTGAGCGTGGGCTGGGAACCAAAGTGTCCCAGGTTCGATTCCCAGCCAGGGTACATTCCTGGGTTGCAGGCCATAACCCCCAGCAACCGCACATTGATGTTTCTCTCTCTCTCCCTCTCCCTCCCTTCCCTCTCTAAAAATAAATAAATAAAATCTTTAAAAAAAAAAAAAAAGAAAGGCATCCCACAATGTCTCACTACAAAATCCCTAAGAAAATTACTAACAATCAGTATGCTCAGTTTTGTTCACTCCCTTTGCTCTTACAAATGGTTGTTATCAAAATTGTAAGTCTCAAAAGATGCTTAAAAGAGCTATCTCTGAGTAATCAAACCTCACACTGCTGCAATTTGATCTGTTAAAATCGAATGTCTTCAATTAATTAACAATGAAGGACATTGTTATTGACATAGAAACACTAATAGATTTTCTTATTTGCTTGATAAGCATATGATACTTATTTGAATTATTTCACATACGGTAATTATTTTTCTTTTTTCACTTGGGAGATTTGCAGATGTAAACATGACTTTTAAAATGTACTGAAAAATAAATACTTTTCTTATTATAAAATAGATCAAAGCTTCTAAATGATAATCTGTATAGAAGGTCCATTTTAAAAACCTTTCTACTAAAGCAGAAAAATTAGGGATAAAGTGAAATATAGCAAAAAGAAAAGAAAATTGAAAAGGCTATATAGTGAAAACATTTTATAGATTATAATACTATATGCATTAGGAGTTCAATGTAAATACAATATTTGTGTAGTTTTAATCATATATGTATCTCATTTTTATTAATATTGCCTATTAATGATGTGTATATTATTGAGAAAACATTTATTTGTTATCATATTAGGAAGAACTATAAGACTCTAGCCCCTGGTGTTCTTGCTCTGTACATTATGTTTCCCTTGAATGTGCATGGAACCTGTGAATATGATGAGATGTCATGTGATTAGTCTGACTTTCAGTTAATAATAATTTTTAAAAAGCTTATCTGAAGTGGGCCTGGCCCAATCAGAGGATCTTTTAAAAGAGGATGTGTTCTCCTGCTGGCCTTGACGTCAAACCCACCATGAATTCTATAGATCCAAGGGAAACAACGCTGTCAATGACACCTGAGCTTAGATGCGGAGCCTCACATGAGACCCAAGCTAGCTGATACCATGATTGTAGCCTTGTATGTCACTGACCAGAGGGCCTGGCTAACCCTGTTCAAACTCCTCACCCACAGAAATCCAAGATTCCTGTGACCCTTGATCTAAACGCCTTGGACAAAAAATACTGCATTTTAAACATACTTATATTATTGTCATTATAATAACTTGAATATTCTTTTAAAAAATCATTTCCTGTATTTTTATTTTTTTTAATTTTATTCATTTAATTTTAGAGAGGGGAAGGGAGGAAGAAAGCGAGGGAGAGAAACATCGATGTGTGGTTGCCTCTCACACATCCCCTACTGGGGACCTGTCCTGCAACCCAGGAATGTACCCCGACTGGGAATTGAACCAGCAACTCTTTGATTCACAGGCCAGCACTCAGTCCACTGAGCCATATCAGTCAGGGCCATAATTTGAATATTCTTAATAGTACCTTCTATTTTCATAAAAACAGCATTCCTCTTTTTAAAATTACTGAAGATACTATTCTAATTATTTTTATTAAAGTATTTGCCATTTCTTCATTTGTATACATTTATAGTAAAAGCATAATGCTGAATTAATATTTATATGAAGAACATATAGTCACAAAACAGTATGCTTGTAGATAGAAGAGATTTTTGTAGACAGCTATAAATATTACTATTTCCATAGACTGATACATTCCATACAGGTACTTGACAGCTAATTATACTGATGTATATTATACATACTCTGGTTTAATTCATACAAACAACCTAAATTATAAAAACATTTTTAAATGAGTGAATAGCATTTCCATCATTTGGGGACACCAAGAAAATTTTAAGAATAAAAAAACTGTTTATTCTCAAGAACTGTGAAGGGTCTGAGATTTTACTCTACTTTGCTTGCAAAACCCATAGCAATGTGTTAGACCCATGGGAGACCATCTTTCAACAAACTTATGAGTTGTAAGAGGAGAGAAGATGCATCCATTTTTCCATTGTTTATGAAATCAGCATTTATGATAATGTTAAACTGTTAAACTGTTTGTCTTATAAATTTGTGTCTGGTATTGATTGTATCCTCTAAGTTTTGTTTCTTATTTTTCAAATGCATCAGCCAGGATTTCATTTTGGCTTCGCTGCTCCAGTTCATCTGAGATGTCTGTATCAACATCCATTAGCAAGAGCTTTACAGTGATAAACCCCAGCAAGGACAGCTGTACACCCTCTGCAGTGGCTCAGGAACTTTGGAGCAGATAGATTTTCAAAGTTTGAAAATTGCAGGGGTCCCTTCTTTCATGTTTGGAAATAAGATGTATATCAGAAATGTGATTCTTCATATTAGTAACAGTAAATAATGAAGTTTTCTGTTGTACAGATAAAATGAAAGGATTTTTTTCACAGTAAATATGTATCTTTCTGCCACTAACTTCCTTTTTTTAATTTTAATTTTTTTCTTTTTAAAAAATATATTTTATTGATTATGCTATTACAGTTGTCCCATTTCCCCCCTTCTCTCCCCTCCACCCTGTACCCCCTCTTCCACCCATATTCCCCCCCTTTAGCTCATGTCCATGTGTCATACTTATGAGTTCTTTAGCTCCTACATTTCCCATACTATTCTTGCCCTCCCCCTATCTATTTTCAACCTACATTCTATGCTAGTTATTCTCTATACCTTGTCCCCCTCTCTCCTCCTCCCACCCCCCTGTTGCTAACCCTCCATGCAATCTCCATTTCTGTGGTTGTGTTCCTGTTCTAGCTGTTTGCTTAGTTTCTTTTGGTTTTGCTTTAGGTGTGGTTGTTAATAATTGTGAGTTTGCTGTCCTTTTACTATACCTATTTTTCTTTATCTTCTTTTCTTAGATAAGTCCCTTTAGCATTTCATAAAATAAGGGCTTGGTGATGATGAACTCCTTTAACTTGACCTTATCTGAAAAGCACTTTATCTGCCCTTCCATTCTAAATGAGAGTTTTGCTGGATAGAGCAATCTGGGATGTAGGTCCTTGT
Source organism: Phyllostomus discolor (assembly GCF_004126475.2). NCBI lineage: Eukaryota > Metazoa > Chordata > Mammalia > Chiroptera > Phyllostomidae > Phyllostomus > Phyllostomus discolor. The sequence continues at coordinate 98,070,320 of NC_040903.2, forward strand.
CTTTCATGACTTGGAATATTTCTTTCCAGCCCCTTCTTGCCTGTAAGGTCTCTTTGGAGAAATCAGCTGACAGTCTGATGGGAATTCCTTTGTAGGTTACTGTCCCCTTATCTCTTGCTGCTTCTAGGATTCTCTCCTTCGTTTTTACCTTGGCTAATGTAATTATGATGTGCCTTGGTGTGTTTCTTCTTGGGTCCAACTTCTTTGGGGTTCTCTGAGCCTCTTGGATTTCTTGGAAGACTATTTCCTTTGCCAGACTGGGGAAATTCTCCATTATTATTTGTTCAAATACGTGCTCAATTTGTTGCTTTTCCCCTTCCCCTTCTGGTATCCCTATAATTCGGGTGTTGGAACATTTAAAGAAGTCCTGGATGCTCTTAAGCTTCTCCTCATTTTTTTTTTAATTATTTCATCATGCTTTCCTGCTTGGTTGATTCTGTCTTCTTTCTGGTCCACTGTATTGTTTTGAGACCCAGTTTCCATCCCTTCATTATTGGCTCTCCTCCATATGTCTTCCTGCATCTCTTTTATGGTAACCTGCATCTTTTCATCTAATTTGCGGCCCAAATCAACCAATTCCATGAGCTTTCTGATCACCAGTGTTTTGAACTGTGCATCTGATAGATTGGCTATTTCTTAGTCACTCAAAAGGATGAGTCCTGGGGGACTGATCTGTTCTATTGGAAACATATCTCTCCCTGTCTCTCCTTTTTTTTTTTTTTTTTCCGGTCTGGTCGCTCTTGTTAGGTGGGGGCGTGGAGCCTTAGGTGTTCACTGGGGCTGGGCACCCCAGTCGCTAGATTGTGATAAGTGGGGGCAGGGGCAGGAGCAGGGGCGGGAGGAAACAATGGCAGTAGTTCCATTCTCCTGGGATCTCAGTCTCTTCTCTGGGATCCTGGGCTGCGAGCTCTGCCTGGTCCGCAATTGCCGCCTCACTGGGTCCGCCAGCTGCAGCTTGCATACTCAGGGACCCCCGCTGTGTTCTTGAGAGCTGGATAGCTGTCACGCCAATTTTGCGCCCAGTTTTCCCCGACCTCCGTGTGCCGCCAACCTGTGCCCACCAACCCGCACCCACTGGGCTCGTCCACTCCTACCAGTCTGGACGTACAGGTCTACTTCAACTTCTTGGCTGTCCGACTTCCATTCAGATAAATCCTCTATCAGTTCTAGGTGTTATTCTAGTTGTAAATTGATGTTGTTCTAATCTTGGTTGTGCGAGGAGGTACGGTGCGTCCACCTATTCCTCCATCTTGCTGGAAGTGCCACTAACTTCTAAAAGTCATATCACGTCTGTGAGCAAAGGACCACACTGAGTTTAGTGTGACAATGTCAGTATTTGTGTAACATACCACAATGCACCTGCATGGATCAAAAAGCGGGGTTTCATTGCATGTTCCTCTACTAATGTTTCCTCTACTTGTGCTTATTCATTCACTTACCAACTATTTGTTGAGTGCCTGTGTCTGCTTTATAGCAGTTGTCCTGAACTTTACTCTTAAATGTGTGAAAATCATCACAACAAATCAATATGGCTCTCAAAATGAATATCAAGTCTATATTGTGAGACAATTATACATTAAAATACATTATTTTGTTTCAAAAATTGAGTATGTAATAAAAGTTTACAGTTTGACTCAAGATGTGATCTAATATTTTAAGATATAGCTGATTCCAAATTTTAATAGTACTGTGAACATTCTTAAAAAATGTGTTTTCGGAAATAAGTATCTGATATAAATACAGTGATGGCACAAATAACCCAATGATTACAAAGTTGGTGGAAATATACAGGAAAAACAATAAAAACTTTAGATCTGTGCTGTCCAATGACATAGTCTTTAAACACATGAGGCTAAATTTCAATTAATGAAAATTCAATAAAATTTAAAGTTTAGTTCTGCAACCACATGTGCCATATTTCAAGTGCACCACAGCCACATGTGACATCACAGAGAACATTTCCAATAGCACAGAAAAGTTGGTCAGCACTGCTGCAGATACCATAGGTAAAGTGTTCCTCAAGAGTTTCTAAGATAGTACTACTACAGGATGTAAGTTAAGTAAATGTCTGAGTATTCTAAGACTATATTTTATAGCATATTCACGTTAATTTCATAAATTACACTGTGGTCATTACTTCAGTTTAATTGCATACCAGGGAGCTATAAACACATTTTATTTCTAATGTTTCACTTTTTCAGGCTATGGCTCATTTGGTAGACCACTGGATGGAGCCCAGAAGGCACATTTACTCCTTTACCCACAAAACTTAAGTCTGTTATAAACCATATAGCTTTCAAGTGAATTTTGTATTTTTCTCAGTTTTTTTCTAATTGAAAATAATCTAATTGAAATAGTTTTCAATCTAATTGAAAAGATTTTTAAATAAATTTCAATTTTGTATATATTGGCATATTTATATACCCATATAGACTATATATGCATATAATTTACATATTCTGAATATAATTTATTTTTGAGATATCATTTACTTTTGGAAACTAACTTATATTGATATTACTTATTAAAATGTCAACAACTTTTTTTATCATCACCCAAGGATTTTTTTAAAATAGATTTTTAGAGTAAGGGAGAGAGAAAGGAAGACAGGGCAGAGAGAGACAAGGAGAGGGAAGGAGAGAAGGAGAGAAAGAGAGAATGACTGGTGTGAGAGAGAAACACTGGGGATCAAACTTGTGACCCAGGTATGTGCCCTGACTGGAATCAAACCTGCAACCTTTTGGTGTACGGGGTGATGTTCAAACCAACTGAACTACCTGGCCAGGAAAAAATGTCAACAACTTTCTTGAGGTAAAAAAAAAAAATCAACATTTTAATATATGCAAAATACTTTATAAATACAACAGTATAGTAAAAACTAGCAGATCCTTAATTTCCTATGTGGGACAGACCCTATACAATGGGTTTTATATTAGATATCTCCTTAATAATCATTTGTACTTCTACATACCTATGGAAGATCTTAACTCCCTTGGAATTATTTACAAAAATAACTACTTCTCAGGAAAATGAGTAATAAAATCTTAAAGCGTCTAACTGCAACAGTTTAGTAAATAATAATGGCTTCAATATTCAAAACAGAAAAGACCCAGGAGAGCAATTTAGAGTATAACTACATAAACAAATCTCAGTTTAGTTCTACCAAACTGTATCTTACTCAGGTTTATTCGCTCTTTTTTAAAATGAAGAAAAATAAAACTGTAAGGTACTTTTTACAATATAATTTTCCATTTCCTTAATGGCACAATTACAGTATCTACAGTAAAAATAAAATTTCAATCTCTGTATTTATTGTTCATGAAATTGTAAAGAAATGGGGGTCGGTTGGAAAGTGCCAAGGATGGTGCTTGAGCGGCAGCTGCACTGTAGCAGCTGAACCAGTGTACAGCTCTCTGGCAACCAAAGTGATGAATGCTGTCAGTGCAGGGGATGCTGGGGGAAGCCTTTGAATAGGGGGGCCTGCGGGAATTTGGCCCTTTTCAGATCTCCTCTTTTTTCCCCAGCCACTGAAGCTGCAGTTCCTGAGTCTTGGGCCTTGGGGACTGTGTGGTCCCCAAGGACTGTGTGGTCCTGTGTGGAATGTGCCCAGGGCCCCTACCAGAGCACTCCAGGGCTTGCCTGGAATGCACAGGCACTAGGCCAGTAAGAGGAGAGGGGAGGAAGCTCAGGCCAGTGGCCTGGGAGTGTGGCTCTGTGGTAAGCCCCATGCCCCTCCCCCACACAGGAAGGTTCCTGGGCAGCCACCCATACCATCAGCATTGACCTGTCAATGGCAGTTTCCCACCACAGCAGCCACTCTGCCCACTCCAGTCTAGGTATACTTAGTGGACTGGTAGATGTTGGTACTGAAGGTAGCACAGCGGGAAAAGGAGTGTTAAAGGGGAGGAGGCCTGGGCCAGCGGACCTTGAGTGCTGTGCAGCCAGGTGACAAGCCCTGTTTCCCTCTCCCCACAGGAGCAGTTGTAGCGGCAACTGGAACTGTGCATGAAACACCAGGGGGCAGACACCAGAGGAAGAGGACAGCATGTCACAAGCAGGACAGAACAGGAGGAAATAGTACATGTTTTACTTCAAAGTTCAGCCTTTAAAGCGGGGGGCGGGGGGAGATAAACTGCTATTTACTAAACAATTGAAAATAACATTTTTATACTTTATTCACTTTGATAATCTTTAAATTTTCAGGGAGAATAAATGGGTCATTAAAAAAGTGAGGAGAAAGGGTCATTGATTTATTTTTGAGAATTTCAAGGAGTGAGATTAAATACTAACTATTAGCAGATTATCATAGTCTTTCAATGAAGTCATCAATTAAGATTTTAAATCTAGATTAATATTAAATAAATGGCTATTCAGACTGGCAAGAAATTCCACTGTTAAACAGGAACGTGTTTTATTTATAACAAATGTTTCGAACCAGACAAAAATGTTGGTTTGGCTGGTTTTGTGTGTATGTGTGTACACGTGTGCACATGTCTGTATGTAAAAGCTATCTATTGTTGTGAATGTCTATCATTTTTGTTTTTAATTCAGTTTAGTATTCATCACAGTTGTTGTCCTAGAGATGGTGGCCATGTTGGCCCAGTGGGTGTCACATTATTTTTCAACCAGAGAAATAGAACACAAAAGCATGGATTATGTTTAGTAATTATCATTATTATCACTGTCATCTTTATTATTTCTAACATTAATTGAGTGTTTTCTGTGTGAAAGACACTCTGCCAAGAGCTTTATACACTTATTTATTTCTTACAACAATTATTACCTCCATTTTATGCAAGGCAAAATTGAGACTACTTATATACACGGTCTGCCCAAAAAAAGTCTAGCCATTGTGAATATAACAAGAACAGTTTTCATGACATCACATAACCTGGCAGCCAAGCAGAGTAGACTGGAATGCACATGCATAAACAATGCCAGCTTCACTGTACTAGTCAGTGGGGGTGGTAGAAGCTGTTGAGTGAGCATGTGTACCTTGTGGCCATTGCATTCAAAATGACTGAGCAAGTAAACCAATGAATCTGCATCAAATTTTGTGTTAAGCTTGAACATTCCTCCAGAGAAACTATTCAGATGACTCAGAAGGCCACAGCTATGGGCAACTGGTGATTGGCAGATTCATCACGAAAACCTCACATCTCATGCAGAACCTTTTGGCAAAACATCAAATCACCCAGGTGACTCAGCCCCCCTACAACTTCTGGCTTTTCCCAAAACTAAAATCATCTTTGAAAGGGAAGGAGATTTAAGACAGTCAATGAAGACTCAGGAAAATACAACAAGGCAGCTGATGGCAACTGTGTGAGGTCCCAAGGTGCATACTTTGAAGGGGACCGAGGTGTCTTTGTCTTATGTACAATGTTCCTTGTACCTTGTATCTTCAATAAATGTCTATTTTTCATAGTGCATGGCTTGATACTTTCTGGACAGATCTCATAGTTTTGTTTTCAGTGTTTGTGGCCTTCCCCCTTTTCCTAAAGGTAGACTACCATCTGGGAGGGTCATGTGTCTTCTCTTTTCAATGATCTATCAAAATTGCCTAGAACAATACCTCACATATAGTATGCATCAAAAAATGTTTACAAAGGAATGAAGACCATCTACTTGTTTTTGCCATTTGATAGTCAATAAAACAAAACCTAAATGTGGTTAACTTGTTCATTTTTAAATAGTTATCACTGATTGATGCATGTGAACCTCTATTGCCTTTGCTTAAGGCATTTCTTCACATTTATTTCTGTCCTATTTCTTTCTGTTTACTGAGATCTATGAACAGTAGCATGTCAATTTTCAGAAAGCAATATTGAAAAAAAAATCATCTTTAACAACTGTACAAGTGCTTTTAGAAAGTGGGAAGTTAACATCACTAAAAATAGGTTTGGAGTGATCGCTAGATACTGACTCCACCTGGACTTCATTGAGCCTGGAAATCTGAAGGTCTTCAGTGCAGTCTTTCCTTCAAATTATAACATGTTTTTAACTGAAATTTACTTCAGAGGGAGGAAGACGGCAAGCTGAAGTTTAAGATACACACTTAAACAGACCTACGTCTCTCCAACATTTACAAATTGAAGTACTGTTCCCCAGTACCTCAGAAGGTGATCTTCTTTGGAAACAGGGCTGTTTCAGATATTAAGATAATGTCATAATGGAGTAGGGTGGGCCACACCTCAACACTATCATGGAAAAGGGAAATCTGTACACAAACAACATACAAGAGAATGCCGTGTTTAAATGAAGGCAGAGATTACGGTGATGCTTCTAAGCCAAGAAAGGCCAAAGATTGCCAGACAACCACCAGAAGTGAAGGGAGAGGCATGAAATAGAATCTTCCTCACAGACTTCAGAAGGAACTAGCTCTGATGACACCTTGACTTTGGACTTCCAGTGTCCAGAACTGTGAGATGATAAATTTGTGTTGTTTAAGTGACCCTATCTGTGGAACTTTATCACAGCAGCCATAGCATACACACTCCGTTCTTAGATTTTGTTTTATTTATCATTTTTTTAAGTTTTGTTTATTTTATTTTTATTTCTTATGTATTTTTCCATTACCCTTTAGTCTTCTTACAGCCCTCTCCCCACAGCAATCACCACACTGTTGCCCATGAGTTCTTTTGTGTTTTTGCTCAATCCCTCCACCCCTTTTTATGAGTGACCAGTCTCATCACTTTGATAAGATTTAATCTATTAAATTATGAGGGACCCATCAAAATATACAGGAATGTTCAAAATAGCATGCTGTTTTAATTGTTTTTTAGATACTGAGTCAATAATGTAAATATTCTAAACTTTTGGTTATAATGTAGTACCATTTCGATACATTAGAGGCACCCACAACTAAATGTATAAGTAAAACCTTACGTGAAATCTTCTCTCCCTAAAAGATTGGAATTAATCCTATCCTGTTCCCCTCCATTTGCAATGATTGTTGCACTTTATTAGAATTGTTCATTGCCCTGGCCGGTGTAGCTCAGTTGGTTGCAGCATCATTCCCTGAGCGAAAAGTTGCCAGTTGGATTCCCATTCGGGGCACATATGGACACAACTGAGCAATGTTTCTCTCTCCCCCTACCTCTTTCTCTAAAACAATAAAAATTGTTCTGGGGTGAGGGTACAAGAAGAAAATTAAAATTAAAAAAATGTTCATTTCACTAACAAAATACAAACATAAAATCATGAAAATATCTTCAGGCCAAAATTTATTTGTATCCTTTTTTTGAAAGGTGATTATTTGGTATATAAATACCAAAGCTCAGCCTGAGTCTGATGCCAGTGTTAATATTTACACATATTACAACTGATTTTATGTGTCTGAGTATCTCGTTAACCCTCACAGCTTGAGATGCCCCTGTGTTATTTCGAACTACAATAGTACATACACCACTGAAAATTTTACCTCTGAGACACATCATACTTTTAGGAAATGAACCATTTGATATTAGGATTTTTTATTCCCTTTATGGAATATATACATGTCATTGATTTTCTATGAAATGATACAAAATACTTTAATAATTAAATTTATTTATAGACATATTAAAGTAGTTTGTTCACAATCACACAGTGAAAAGTGAGATACAAACTATTTAATGCAAGTATAATAACAACTGGTAAAATATTACCTCTAGCAAAGAAGAGATTAAAGTATAACTTTTAGACAGTATATTCCAAATATATACATTTATCTTTCACATACTGAAAATTTTCAGAAGCATGCAATATTCATCCAAAAATTATACTTACTTTCAGAGGCAAATTTCTGAGCAAAAAGAAATAATAAGCAAATAGAAATATTTCTTGTTAAAAAACAAGAAGTATATTGTAGCACCTAATAAGACTGCTCAGAACCAAAAAAAAATCAAAATAAAAGGATATTAGTATAATTTAACATTAAATTATCATAATATATTAATTATAGTTGCATTCAAATAAGTTTAAGTGCTATTAAGAAATATATTGTTAAGATATATTATAGTAACCAAATTATGTTTACTGTCTCAATATTTTGAAAATATACAAAACTTGCACCAAAATTTTTGGCCAATTTAAATACACTGGCACTAGTAAGACTAGAAAATTTAATAAGTGTATTACATATTCATCAGAGGACATTTTATTTTAATATGAATATCACTAATACATCACCAAGGTTTTCAAGCTGTTTCTGATTTCCTATCTCATCGACATTAGAGCAAGGCACAAAAAGACAGAGTAATGGAATGCTACCAGCCAATTTTCCTTAAAAAGAACAAAATGAAAGTAAATTACCATTTACTCTCCCTTGAGACCTGGCTTGGTGTGGTGAACCCAGAATATCATGTACAGATGATGTACTATAGAACTGTATACCTAAAATCTATATAATTTATTAAGCAATGTTACCCCAACAAATTCAATAAAAACTAAATTAATTATATTTTAGATTTGGATTTGTAGTCTTCTATGCACTTTCTATTCTAGCCTATATTTTTATTTTCAAATGTTTTTGTTTTCAGCTTGTTTTGATTTGTGAAGAGATATTTGAGCAGTTAGAAATGTCACCTTAGCTGTCCATATCTATACGATCACCACATGATTTATAGAAGCACACATACTTCTGCATCTAGTTTCATGACATTCAACATGTGCTGGTCCTGAACTCTATATTCTTCACCCTCCTGACCTTCTTGCCCCATGGTCACAGCTACACTCACTAAGGCTGTTAACAATATGCTAAGCACACTGTGTGTTACCTCTGATTTCCATGACAGACTCGCCAGGTATGTAAAATTGTACCTGTTTAATAGATGTTGAAACTAAAGTTCAGAGAGTGTCACTGAATTGCTTAAAAATCACAGAAAGTAAATAGTGAAGATGGAAGTCAAACTTTGATTTAAATCAAAATATTTGCATGGACAGCCTTGAAGAGAATAAAACAGTGTTAAAAGAATAATGTGAGGCTCAATGATGTTTATTGAGAAGGAGGATGTCTGTGGCAAACAGGAAAAAAGAGCACAGGTTTTATAATCTTTCATAACTGTTTTCAAATCTTATCCTTACCATTTATTTAATGTATGATCTTCAACAAGTTACTTGGCAGCTAAGGCTCTATATCTCATCAGGGATGATCATGAGGGTAATATAACTATTCTTAGAATTACACTAACAATTAAATTGGAAAATCCATGTGAAAGCTGCTGGCATAGTGCCTATCAGACAGGGCATTCAATCCTTTACTTCTTTCCCTCTCAGTAGTGAAGAGATTGATATTAGATATTAAGTCTTGTAATAAAATTTCAAACCACACTTTCATCTTTCCTTTCATTGAGTCAAGAAGCCACCAATCTTAAGTCACTGAGCTAATGCCTAGGAAGGACAGACCTCATACAAACTTCTGTTCCTAAATTATCTATAAACAGGTTTTTCCTTCCTCCGTTCTCCTGTGGTTACTTCCTGGAAAGCTTTTGGAGAGTAATTTGGTACCATTTATCAAAACATGTGATAGGCATACACTGTAAGTCATTCTATTTCTAGGAACCAATCCAGTGGAAATCCTTTCATATATGCCAAAATGCAGATGTACAAAGCTATTTACTAGAGTATAGTGTGTAAGAGAAAAACCATTAGAAATTACATTAATAAAGATTTGTTGTCAATTCAGTATCACTTTTCTTCATCCATGCTCTCTACTATGACACAGGCAGGAAAGAGAGTAGGAGTTATCTTCCCCAAATTTCCAGAGTGCCTGCAGGTTGTGCTACTGACAATCACTTGAATGAGATTTGGGATGTGAAACAGTAAGATAAGCCATTATTCTCTGGCACTGCTGAGGACAGGCACAAGGGCATCGGTGGACAGCAGGCTGAAGACTCAGGGTTTTGCCAATAGTTTTCAGGCATCCTCCTGAGAATTAAACACTTTCATGCCACAGGCAGCAGGGATCTGCAGCATCAGCTTGCTGGTGCTGCTTGTGCTTCTGGATATCCTGATAGCAAGCACAGGGTCTCTCTAACATATTCTGCCCCCACCCTTCCAACCACTGCTTAAGCCTCTAGTTTCTACGTATATTAAATCCTTTCTCACTCTAAACACTTAGAGTGACTTTTAGTTTTATGACTAGATTGTTATTCACTCACACACACACACACACACTATGGGAGATAATTTCTCATGAGTCTGCCATTTCTTCATAACTTCTAAACAAAGGGCATTAACAGCATTGTGCAAGAATGTTTGCAAAGTTACTCCAGGGCTTACAATCCAGGGTAATAAAGCTAGAGTCTCTCCTCCTCCCCAGAAGCATTCCAGAGTGAGAAGGGGCAGATTTGATTCCTCACCAGAGTAAAAAAAAAAAAAGTTGTTATTTCTTTGTGGGGCAAAGGTTGAGCAGGATTGTTAGCAGTTCCTTATAAAATTAGAGGTGTTTCTTCTCTGTGACAAGGTCCATGTAGATACTATGTACACAGTACCCACCAGGACTCTATGTTGGCTCCCTGGGACTTGGTGGCAGCGGCGGGAGGGTCCACAGGAACCTCTGCAAACATAAGTATCACGATGTTTGCTGTGCCACGTGTAATAAAGTCTCATTGCTTCCTGTGGACCAAATCCATAAAATAAGGCAAGCTGGCCTAGCAGTTGCTAGCTGTTTTTGAAATCACTTGGCCACTTGACAAAATACTGGAATATTATGTGTGATTAAAATGAATAAGATTGATATACTAAGACAGAAATTGGGCAGCTGAGTGATTCCCGAATAAATTGCAGATATTGTTAAACTGAATCAAGCTGCAACAGCTACAAAAACCAACTGCAAACATAAAGGTATGCATAAAGATTAGAATAAAATAATGAAAGAATGTATATCTTGCAAATACTAATCAAAAGAAAGCAGGAGCAGCTATATTGATACTAGCCAAATATTGATAAAGGGGTTATTGATTTAAGAGAACAGAAAAATCCTAAATGTTTTTTCATATAATAACAGAACTTCAAGATACTTAAAACAAAACCTGACAGAATAAAAATCCATAATTACAGTCAGAGATTTCAGTACTCATCTCTCAATAGTGATAGAAATAGAAGACATAAATTCAATAGGAATGCAGAAGATTGGAACAACACAATCAACCAACTTGACCTACTTGAAACTCATAGACCACTCCATCCAATAACCACACAATATTCATTTTCTTCAAGTCCACAAGGAACATTAACCAAGAGAGACCATATTCAGTGCTATAAAACAACCCTTAATAAATTTAATAAATTCATGTCATGATAAAGGTGCTCTCTGACCAAATATAATTTAAATAGAAATTGATACAGCCCTGGCTTGTGTGCCTCAGTGGATTGAGTGCTGGCCTGGGAACCAAAAGGTCGCTGGTTCGATTCCCAGTCAGGGCACATGCCTGGGTTGTGGGTCAGGTCCCCAGTAGGGGGCACATGAGAGGCACCCACACACTGATGTTTTTCTCCCCCACTTTCTTCCTCTCTTCCCCTCTCTCTAAAAATAAATAAATAAAATCTTTAAAAATGAAATTGATACAGAAAAGACCAAAATGTTGGGAAAATAAATAACACACTTAAAAATAACCCATGAGCCCAATAAGAAAACAAAAGAGAAATTAGAAAGTATATTTAACGGAATGAAAATAAAAATACAACATATAAAAATATCTGGAATGTTCCAAAAGCAATACTTAGGAAAACATTTAGAACACTAAGCACATATATTCTAAAAAACAAAGTCCTAAATTAACACATCTAACTTCCATCATGTATCACTAGAAAAGAAGAGCAAATGGCATACAATGTAACTAATAGAAAAATAATGTACATGACACTAAGAATAAATGTAATAGATGTCAGGCAACAATTAAAGAAGGTAAATAGAACCAAAAGTTTGTTCTTTGTTAGAATTAATAAAATTAGTAAACCTTTAACTGGAGGTAAAGGGAGAGAAAGAAAACTCTCAGGCAACCAGGAGCATAAAGTCACTTCAAAACCTAAAAAAGGCTTATTTCACTTAGCATAATGAAAATAAGCCAGGAGGTGATGGACAAATACATATGATCTCACCTTTAACTGGAACATAATCAACAAAAGAAAAAGAAAACAAAATATAACCAGAGTCATTGAAATTTAGAACAATCTAACAATAGCCAGAGGGGAGGGGGGAGGGGACAGTGGGAAGAAGGGTTTTCAGTAACTGCTATAAAGGACACATGGACAAAACCAAGGGGAAGGGTGGAAGCAAGGGAGGGAGGTGGGTTTGGAGGGGGTGGGGGAGAGGGGTGGGGAGAAAATACAGACAACTGTAATTTAACAACAATAAAATAATTTAAATAAAAATAAAAAATAAATAAATATTTTTAAAAATCCTAAACATGTTATCCATTAAAAATGCTGTAAATATGCTCTCTGACCAACTATAAATAGAAATTGATACAGCCCTGGCTGTTGTAGCTCAGTGAATTGATTGCCAGCCTGTGAACCAAAGGGTCACAAGTTCTATTTCCTGTTGGAACACATGCCTGGAGTGCAGGCCAGGTCCTCAGTAAGGGACATGTGAGAAACAACAACTACACATTGATGTTTCTCTCCCTCTATTCCTCCCTCCCTTCTCCTCTCTGTAAAAATAAACAAACAAATAAATAAATCTTTAAAAAATATATACAGCTAGCATCTCACACTTAATGATGAAAGTGTAAATGTTCCCCCCCCAAATTAGAAACAAAACCAAGATGTCTGTTCTTACTACTTTTTCATTACTGTATGAAGTTTCTAGACTATAGCATAAGGCAAGAATAAAATGTAAAAGGTATCAACATTAGAAGGGAGGAAGTAAAACTATCCTTTATTTACATATGACATGATTGTATATTAGAAAATGTAAATTTACTAGGAGAAATGAGTTTAATGAGGCTGTAGGATACAAGATCAACATGCAAAAATCAATCATGTTCTATGTGTTGGCAACAACAGTTTGAAATAAAATAACAATATTTATGATAGCATCAAAAATAGAAAACACTTAGGAATGAATCTGACAAAAATGTCAAATACTTGCAAACTCAAAACTATAAAACATTGTTTAGATTAAGGGAGACCTAAACAGATATACTATATTCACAGGTAGAAAATGTTATAAAGATAAAAATCCTTACCAATTCATCTATAATTAAGTGTAGTCTCAATCAATTTCCCAGCTGGCTTTTTAGAGAAAATTAACCAGTTGATTTTAAAACTCAAAAAGAATTTAAGGAATATTAATGACTTTTTAAAAAATGACTTTTAAAGAAAAATCACATATTTAAAGGACAAATACCACTTGATTTCAAGACTTATGTTAGTCACAAAAATCAGGATAGTGTGCTATTGGTATAAAAATAGGCAAATAAATTGATGGGACAGCACACAGACAGCATCTACAAATAGACCAATATATATGTGAACAATTGATTTTTGAAAAAGGTACAAAGAAAAGTCTTTTTCTGAAACCATCAGATATCCATACACAAAGAAAAGAACTTCATACCATACCTCACATTGTATACAAAAATTAACTGAAAAAAGTCAAAGATAGGACTGAAAAGCTTAAACCTATAATACTTCCAAGAGAAAACTAGCATCAATGAGCTAAGGAAATATTTCTTGGATACCACAACAAGATTTCAGACATTCATAATCCATAGGGAAAAAAAGATTAACTTAAATCTATTAAAAATCAAAACTTTTCTTCAAAAGACACTCAAGAGAATGTAAAGATAAGCCATGATCTGGAAGAAAACCTTTGCAAAGATTATAGCTGATCAATTACATGTATCTAAAAAACTTTAACATCTCCAAGGGTACATTTTTCTTGTTTTTTTTTTTTTTATGGTCAACTAGTATTCCATCGTGTAAATGTCCCATAGTTATTTTATCCACTTATCTACTGATGGATACTTGGGCTGCTTCCATATCTTGGCAATGTTAAATAATGCTGCAATGAACAATGTTTATGTACTTTTTAACTAGTGTTTTGGATTTCATCAGATATATTCCTAAAAGTGGGATCACTGGGTTGATGGCAGATCCGTGTTTAATTTTTTGAGTTTCTCTCTATACTGCTTCCCACAGTGGCTGCCCCAGTCTGCATTCCACCAACAGTGCGAAAGGGTTCCCTTTTTTCCACATTCTCTCCAACACTTGTTGTTTGTTGATTTATTTATGATAGCCATTCCAACAGGTGTGAGGTAATATCGCGGACAGCTAAATGTTGCCAGGACTCTAAATATTAAGATTAAACTAATACATGTTTATATATCCTCAGAATATACATTTTATTCACAACAACAAAGGTGAGGTCACAAAATTAAACATAACTTCTATAGGGTATTTCACATGCTTGTCCATCTCTCCACTCACATGCCCTTGTAACTGTGACTCTGTCCCCATAAAAATTTTTAATCTGTAATATCAACACAGAAATACACCAAAAATAAATGATTAAATACTATTGATCCAAAGTCTAACACCCCCTTTATAATGTAAATATATTTTCAAGCCTGCAATTAGGGCTAGACAAATGAGTGAATTCAAATTCAATGTTTCAACATAGAATAAGAAATTACAATATAAGAAGTTTCAAAAGGTAACACATCCTAGTAATATATTTCAAAATAAGAAAAATATGAACAAATATAAAACAGTAAGAAATCTACTTGGTTGACTATACATTATTTATTTTGATAGAAATTTTCTAGTTTAAATAATGTGTGATTTTTTTTTAGAATGCTATGAAATTGGCTACACAAAATTTTGTAAAAATAAAAACTTTAAATAATTATATCTCCTTACACCTTATCATTATTAGACATTTGACGGATAATGCATGGAACATGCCAGAGATTTATATGAGGAACTCGTGGAATAGAAACATTTGAATTAATATGATAATAAATCAAGTGTTATAATCTTCATCATAATGATATATATTTGACTATTTTGGATTTCAAAAATGTCCAATTCCTGCTATTTGGTTCTGCTTTTTTCTTTAGATTGTTGTAAACTATTAAATTCCAACTCTTCAAATCAAGTAACTGTCATAGTTTAAATAATACTTTACTAGCATCTCTTTGGTACGTGGAACTCTTTTAACTTAATAAATCTATAGTTATAAAAAAGAGAAAAAATATGATGACAGCAATGCATACATTGTCTTTAATCGTTCAACACTTGATAGAAACTGTAGTAAAGAAACTCTTAGCCCTGGCTGGCGTAGCTCAGTGGATTGAGCGCGGGCTGGGAACCAAAGTGTCCCAGGTTCGATTCCCAGCCAGGGTACATTCCTGGGTTGCAGGCCATAACCCCCAGCAACCGCACACTGATGAAAAAAAAAAAAAGAAAAAGAAAAAAGAAACTATTAGACAAATACAGGAGTCCTAAATCCATGTAAAGTTAGGACAAACTAAACCCATGAGTCAGTGTTTTATTGAGTAGCTATGGTGTGTAAGGTGCCATTTTAGTAGTGCTAATATATACAAGTATTGCAGTCTTTGCCCTTTGATATTAGAATATATAATGATAGGCTAAAAATGCTAGGAGTCTTTTGGGTCAGGAGTAATTACAGTGATCCAAAGCAGTTACTTTTAGGAGTTCAGAAGAGGGCTATCACATTTGCTCTTGTCTCTGGCTAGCAAAGAGAAATAAGAAAATAGGACTTTACTCTAAACCTGAAAAACTGATTATTGACACCTGGAGAAAAATAGGTTACAAAACAATTCTGGCACAATTAATGTGAATAGACCATTCATTAGCAAGCTATTGAAATGTGGGCTTAAGGAAGCAATACAAATGAAGGCATGTCCTATAAGGAATTTGGATGCATAGAAGGGAGAACACATTTAAGGAAAGGTGCCAGTGAGGAGGTTACTGCACTAGCCCAGGTCTCAGTCACAAAGGGCCTGCGTGGCACGAGGCAGTGGCCTCGAGAATGCTTATGAAGGGACGATGTGAGAACCACTGTAAAAGGTCAATGAAAATCATTGCATTAGCAAATTTCCATTATTAGAGAAAAAACTGGTAAAATGACTCCAAGATGTTCAGTCTGTATGAAAGATAAAAAAAAAAAAGTAAAAACTAAACATACAGGTTATTCTCAGCAAGAAAGGTTTATCTTAAAGTTAGTTGCAAAGAAAATATAAAAATGAACCACGCAAAATACATTTAAAAATATTTGAAGTGGTGAGGACATGCAAAAAAATTGAGCTGATTTCTGTTGGGTGGCCTTGAAATTTCCATTAAGCAGAAAATTAAGTCATTATCTGGAGTCAAAGTACTATAACCCTCCCTTGACCCCAGCACCTATTCAGCCTCACTCAACAAAGCCCAATAAATCTTGCAGATTTAATTTCCACTCTGACTCCTATTCTAATTTTAATAAATGCTTACCAAGTCTACTTAACTAAGTAATTTCTCTCTTTGATTTTCATATCCCTGTACATTCATTACTCTTTAGCACCCTTTTCTTATATTTAGTTTTTGCCTTAACATACCAGTCCTTACTAGATTATGATCTACTTCATGGGCAGGGACTGTGTTCTAGTTCAGCTGACTAGAATACCAAGGTAGAGACTGTGCTTGTGTGCAGACCAGTCATTTATAACTTATAAGAGTCATGTAGTATGTCCAATAGATTCCAGTATCTCATTCTGCATTTAACTACCAGTACAACTCAGAAAAGCACTATCCTATGTATTCATAAATATTTTCTTTTTCTTTATATTTACATGTACATATATCAAAAGGTTATGTGGAACAATTAAGACTGAATTTTGTGTCATCCAACGTATCCTTTGTTGATTTTTATTTTTATAAGAAGACTATACACAAAAATAAATATCTCAAAATGTAGTTAATTTGATATATTCAGAACTATTACTAAAAAAAGTACTCTACTATAAACAGCAAAATTAAAGTAACTTTTTCACGTACTATATTATTCACCTATTTCATAAACATTTATTTAATATCTACTATGATTAGCCTGTGAACTAAGAATAGAGGATACATTTTGCTTTTAAATCACTTAGATCCCATGGGAAGAGAAAGGAAAAAAACACAATATGGTTTGGTGGTACAAATTAGCTCAACAATTAATCTCATCCAGTCACACAGTGTCATGATCTTGTCAACTTTCATGAATTTGCTGCCTTTAGTTTTTAGAATTGGTGTTCACAGGTCTTTAGCAGTAATGGATGAAACAATTCTAATATTTGCATTTTTTGAAATAAAAATGTCCAAGATGTTTTGCAAATCATATCATACTTTATTACTCTTTAAGTAATTATTACTAGCAAATATGCTCTAAAACAATTTAAATTTTAAATAAAGTATTATGTGGTAAAAAGAAGGGACAGTTTATTTTTATTAACCTTCACTTGTTTAAAAATTTAATATTTTAGAGCATCTTCTACATGTGGGTATAAAGTTTTAGAGCATGGTCTTATTGTAAGGCAACTATAAAAACATGTATAACATTTACTATTTTCTTTAACATCTTTGCTATGTTGTCCCACACTGAACGGTGTTATATGGAAAAACAAATTTTTTTTCAATGTAGAAAATTATTGGGAGGTTGGTCCCTTAATATTTAACTTCTCAGCTTTTTAATTCTATTTCAAAGTCTGATAGAAACAAAACAGAGTTTTCTGATATAATAAATTATATCTATGAAAATACAGAAAATAGATGCATTATGAGATAGTAATAGTTTCAATCTGCATCAATAGGTTTTTCTTGAAAGTAATAAAGAGAAAACATATAATTACAAAAAAATTCCAAACATTAATTTTTGCATTTCATAAAAAATAAAGGCTAATATTGACCACAAACTATTTGCTTATTAGAATGGATGCTTAAGAATCTATGGTTTTCTATACACATTTACATGTTATGCTTCAGGAAAAAAAATCTCAGAAAATAATTTTAAAAATATTAATGTGACAACATAAGAAACAAAAGAACTCAATGGATGAAAGAATGGGTTACGGAAAGAGGCAAAAAAGGCTTGACCTAGTATCTACCACTTACTGGCTGTATATCCTGAAAAAGTTACACTTATTCAACCATTAAATAATGTGTTCACTCAGGCTGTTATTGAGCATGTACTCATGTATTATGGTATGCATCTGTATTACTTTCTTATGATGCTGTTAACAAATTATTCCACAAATTTAGTGACTTAAAATTACACACACAAAAACTATTCTGATCAGTTCCATAGATCAGACATCTAAAAATGGGTCTCACTAGGTTAAAATCAAAGCCTTGGCAGGTCTGTGTTCTTTTTAGTTGTTATAGGGAGAATCCCTTTCCTGGGTCTTTTTCAGATTTTGGAAGCTGGCTGCATTCCTTAGCTCATGGACCCCTTCCATTTTCAAGGACAGCAGTGAAGGGTGGAATCCTACTCACATTGCTTCCTTCATTCTGGCACACACTTTTCTTTTGTCTTCCCACAAGTATAAAGGACACATGGACAAAACCAAAGGGGGATAGGATCAAGGATGGGAAGTGGGGATGACTGGAGGGGGGTGGAAATGGAGACAATTGTACTTGAACAACAATAAAAAATGTGGGAAAAAAGAATTCTTGTGATTGCACTAGGCTCAACCAGATGATCCAGAATAGTCACACCATCTCAAGATTATTACATTAATTTAACATCTGCAAAGTGGCAAAGTGCCTTTTGCTGTTTATGATAACATATTCATAGATTACAGGAACAAGGGTGTGAATTCTTTAGGGGGGCTTTATTCTGTGCACGGCATTGTACTAGCAGTGTCAAAAGGGTTCCTGGAAAGTTTCCTGATTCCACAAAATGTACACACAAACAACTTGTGAAATTAGTGTTTAAAAATTGTTAGCGATGCAAGTGATTCCTGTCTAAAGGCAATGAAAATTATTTGTCCATAGCAATCTAAATGAATGATGTTTATTACAGATATGATTAATTTCTGTCTGCTAAAAAAGGTAACCCCAAGCATTACAGTTTATTGCCCTGCAGAATATTAAGTATGTTTTTATACTGGTAAAAGTTATTCTTTACCAACACTTATCTTATGATTCATTGTTTTGGATGCCTTGGAACATCTAAATAAATATCATTCTCAATGAGCTTTAAATCTGTATGTATATTTTATTCATACAGATAAGAGATAAGAGAAAATAATAAACCTCATGATGTTTTTTGAGATTCAAATGAGATAATGTGTCAAACCAATAATTAGAATTTCAGTAAGAACATGTTGCTGGGATGTGTGTACATATAGAAATAGAGCTGACAAACCATTGCTTTGTCATTAACATTATTGGTCAAACACCTTATGGTACTTTGACTGTTTTTGGAACATGTCTGTGCTTTAATATTCAGCATTAAATGGAAGAAAGATCATTCACTATAGCAACACAATCCTATGTTGATAATATATTTTCAATATACATTGAAATACATATATTTTATTGATTATGCTATTATCATTGTCCTAAATTTTCCTCCTTTGTCCCCCTCTGCCCAGTACCTCCATTCCCTCCAACAATCCACTCCCTTAGTTCATATCCCTGGGTCACACATGAGTCCTTTTGCAACTCCATTTCCTATACTGTTCTTCACATCCCACTGTCTATTTTGTACATACCAATTTGTACTTAATCCTTTCACCTTTCCCTCCTTTCTCCCTCTTCCCACTCCCAGTTGACAAACCTCCTTTTGATAAGATCTCCATATCTATGATTCTGTTTCTGTTCTGCTTGTTTGCTTAGTTTGTGTTTTAGATTCAGTTGTTGATAGTTGTGAATTTGTTCCATTTTCATGTTCATAGCTTTGATCCTCTTTTTCTTATATAGTTCCCTTTAACGTTTCATATAATAACAGCTTGGTGATGATGAACTTCTTTAGTTTCATCTTGTCTGGGTAGCACTTTATCTGCCCTTCCATTCTAAATGATAGCTTTGCTGGGGAGATTAATCTAAGTTGTAGGTCCTTACTGTTCATCACTTTGAACACTTCTTTACAGTCCCTTCTAGCCTGCAAAGTATCTTTTGAGAAATTAAGTGATACTCTATGGGAACTCCTTTGTAGGTAACTCTCTGCTTTTCTCTTGCTTCTTTTAAGATTCTCTCTCTTTTTTTTTAAGATTTTATTTATTTATTTTTAGAGAGGGAAGGGAGGGAGATAGAGAGAGAGAAACAACAGTGTGCGGTTGCTGGGGGTTATGGCCTGCAACCCAGGCATGTGCCCTGGCTGAGAATTGAACCTGGGACAAGATTCTCTCTTTATCTTTAACATTTGGCATTTTAATTATGATGTGCCTTGGTATGTTCCTCTTTGGGTCCAACTTATTTGGGACTGTCTGTGCTTCTTGGACTTGTATGTCTATTTCCCTCACCAAATCGGGGGTGATTTCTTTAATTATTATTTCAAATAAGCTTGCAATTTCATGCTCTGCCTCTTTCCCTTTCTGGCTTCCCTATGATTAGGATGTTGATATGTCTGGAGATGTCCTAGAGGCTCCTTATACTATTGTTGGTTTTTAAGATTATTTTTTCTTCTAGCTGTTCTGATTGAATGGTTTTTTTTTTCTTGCTTACATTTCAAATCATTGATTTGATTCTTGGTTTCATCCCCTCCTCTGTTGGTTCCCTGTAGATTTCCCTTTATTTCACTTAATGCAACCTTCATTTCTCTCTGGATCTTTTTATACTGTTTTAATACCCATTGGTTTTTAAAGCCAGAAGTTATGGGGACTTACCTTCATGGAGCTGGAACACTGGCCTGGGTGGTCTAGACTGGGGCTGAGATCCCTCACTCCAGAAGTATCTCTCTGATTTTTATTCACCACACATGAATGTGGGACAACCCATTCTACCACTTCTCCACACCACTCTGTGTCTCTGTGCCTTTCTGTATCTCTGCCCCACCTACCTGTCTGGATGAATGTGTCTTCTTTAAATCCTTGGTAGTTACTTCCATACAGCTTGATTTTCTGATGAATTTGTGTGATACTTGTTTTGTAGTGTAGTAATTTTTGCTGTAGTTGTACATGGAGGCACTGTGTGTTTTACCTACACTTCTATCTTGACTGGAAGTCAAATTGAAATATACTTTTTAAAATTCAACTAGTAAGAGTAATTAATGGTTACTCCTAATTTAACATTAAAAAGTTAGATTTACAAGAATAAGAAAGCATTTTAGAGTATGTTGTAACACTGATTTTCATGTAAGCAAATAAAGAAACAAATATATTTTAGAGGCCTTTCTTGTCTTTTTTTATATCAAGACAGTCACAGTGCATTTACAAAAGTAATTTACAGCTTAATCAAGGTTTAATTATAATGTTAAATAAATTATTGGGACTTTTACTGTACACAGAGGATTTTATCTTATTTTGAAGGATCTGTTTACAGTATGTTTTATAGTTTATATAAAAATCAATGTAAAATATGGCTAAGTACATATTTAACAGTTTCCTATATTATTCTGGGCATAGATTAAATTGCCTGGATCCTTTAAAATTTTATACTAAAACCTGTTATTAAATACTGTGTTACATGGCATATTTCTGTGGATAAATCTACAGTAACTGCTTTAGCTTTCTACTGCTACATAACAATTATTTGCAAATTTAATGCCTTAAAATAATGCCCATTTTTTATCTAACAATCCCCTTGGTCAGAAGCCTGTCCTACAGTGGTTGGGTTCTGCTCAGAGTTATTATAAAACAGAAATCCAAATGTCAGCTGGCAGCCCCAGTTGGTGTAGCTCAGTGGATTGCGAACCAAAGTGTTGCAGGTTTGATTCCCAGTTAGGGTACATTCCTGGGATGCAGGTCATAACCCCCAGCAACTGCACATTGATGTTCCTCTCTCTCTCTCTATCTCCCTTTCTTCCCTCTCCAAAAATAAAGAAATAAAATCTTAATAAAATAAAATAAAATAAAATGTCAGCTGGGTGGGTACTTGAGTTTCCAGGGAAAACAGTCCCTGTTAAGGATTCACAATCTCATTCTACTGGAAGAGGTAAGTTCCTTGAAATTGAAGTAACATAAGTCCTTTTTATCCTTGCCTGGTCTCAACTAGAAATCAGCAACTAGAGGCTACTACCATTCTCTGCCATGGTATCCCTCTTGTTCATGCCAGTGAAGGCAGATCACATCCTTTTTATGCTTAGAGCCTCTGAGTTCATCCTTCTCTGACCTCTTGACCCAAGCTTAAAAATATATTATGACTAAATTAACCAAAATTGGATAACCTATCTATTTTAAGGTCAATGATTTGGGGCATTAATTATACATACAAATTCCCTTTTGCCTTGTGACTTAATCTAATCACGAGACTGAAAGTCTTCATAGTCCTGGGAAATTATATAGTGTATATGCACCAAGCCGTGGGGATCTTAGAGACCATTTTAAAATTCCGCATGCCACAGTGACATTTGGCTTAATAGGCATAATTATAATCTTGATAGATTTTTTCTCTTAAATTATATGTTCTGTATTATTGGGCACTAATGATGAAAAATATGTTCAAATTGAAAGTAAATTGCTACACATTTCAAAGAGAACATGAATTATATTTTATTCCTAAAATACTTTTATTTAATATTTTAACATATTTAAAAGATTCTTCTTTGATATTTGTCAAAAGAAATCTATTTTTTTCTCAAATATTTTCATCCATGGTTGATTTTTAACCTCTTATTTTTAGCTAAAACTAAAAACAGATGTGCTAGAAAACCAACATAAAAAGGTGTTTTCATTTGAGAATTATAACCTTTGAGATAGAGACAAGCTGGCTGAAAATCAATACTCAGAATATATTTCTGCAAAAATTAAAAGTTCAGTTATCACTGAAATATGGGTTAACATTTTAGCACATTTGACAGAAAGTGTGTTCTTCCTTTTCCTAATATCTATAAAAAGTATTTTTGAGCATATATAGAATTCACAGAAGTACACATCATTTCTGAATTATAAAAATGTGAAAGGATATAATAAACTAATTTAAAGACATTGAGTGTAATGAGGTATAGTAGGTAGAATTAACATGAAATACAATAAGGAGAAATAAGACCTACTAACCACAATGAAAAAATAAATTCAATATAGGTAAAACAATTTTTTAAGAAAAAAAGAACTGAAAAATTCTATTAATGATGATTTTTCAGGAGATTACTTATTAGCATATCAATCTATTTCTCAAGATTTAAATATAGAAACTTTGTAATATTAGTTGATTTTTCATATATTATGTAAAATGTAATTTTTCTCAAGCATGTATTGATCAGGTAATTGGATCAATTTTTCACATCACTATGTTGTCTTAAAGTATGAACATTATCATCCACATCATAATACCCAAAGAAGCTTCTTAAATGTACATGTCTCCTGCAAATTATTGTCAAATTTGAATTACACTTATTTGATCTGTTGGTCCACAGCCAAGAGACCAGAGTAAGAGAAAATCCTATCATTGAAGTTCACCTCACACTGATAAAAAATTCTTGCATTTGAACCTGTTTCATTATACACTGGTGTTATCCAATTGGTACTAATGGTTATTTTAACATTACTTATTACTTGATGATTTATAAAGTGTTTTTACAGTCACTATGTAATTTTATTTTTGTGTTAATCATGTGGAGCAGCAGTTTCATTTCCATGGAAGAGGCTCTTGTGCCACCAATGAATATAGAAATCCAGATTCAAAAAATTCTTCCACCCCCAATTTTAAAGGGACTATCTGGAATTCCCAGTTATGAAACAAAACAAAACAGAACTAAACAGCTCATGAATGTTATCAGTTATTCCCACTGCCCTCATATGATGTTAATCTCCCTATAAATATGGCCAAAGTACCACCACACACAAAGACTTGCTGCCATTTCTGCCAACACTTCACAAAAGACCACTAATTGCCCTCCAAATATCAAGGCTTTGTAGTAATGTGAAGCTTCCCTTCCCCACACTGTCTTCATTAACACAGAGTTCTCTTACAGAGGATCAATTAGTCCCTATGCAAACATACTTTTGGCAGTCCTACTCTGCCCATATGTCAGGCAAGGTGAATGTGCCAAGCAAGTCATTTCTAAATTCCAGGACTGTACACAGTTGAGATCCAAGCCATGGCATGCCTCCCTCTATTTAAACTAAACTCCCTTACCTAGACACAACTCAAATTACAGATGGGGAAATGGGGGTATAAAATACTTTGGACAAAAGGAGGTAAATAATTTGTTCAAGGTCACACAGTAAGTCAGAGACATATGACCCATATTTTCTGTTATCAAAACCTAAGCTGTTTAGGAACTTCCTCCAGAATAATTCTTGCATTTGATTTCTTAATATTGACTTTGCATCTGCTGCTTTGCCAAATTCACCTACAGGTCGAGTAGTTTTTTGGTGGAGTCTATAGGATTTTCTATGTATACTATCGTGTCATCTGCAAACATTGGCAGTTTTGTTTCCTCCTTTCCAATCTGGATGACTTTTATTCCTTTTTCTTGTCTGATTGCTATGGCCAGGACTTCCAATACTTTGTTCAATGTAAGTGGTGAAAGTGGACAACCTTGTCTTGTTCCTTGTCTTGGTGGGAAGGCTTTTTGTTTTTTGCCTATTGAGTATAATGTTGGCTGTAGGTCTCTTGTATATGGCCTTTATTTTGTTGAAGAATGCTCACTTTATTCCCACTTTGCTGAGTATTTTTATCATAAATGGGTGCTGTACCTTATCAAATCCTATTTTTACATCTATTTACTGATTTGTGAATATTGTGCCACCCTTGCATCCCTGGGGTGAATCTCACTTGATTATGGTGTATGATCTTTTTAACAAATTGCTGGATGCGGTTTGCCAATATTTTGTTGAAGATTTAGCATCTAAGTTCATCAGCAATATTGGCCTGTAGTTTTCCTTCTTTGTTGTGTCTTTATCTGATTTTAGGTTTAGGATGATGCTGGCTTCATAAAAAAATTTGGGAGTCTTCTGCCTTTTTGTATTTTTTTGGAATAGCCTATGAAGGATAGGGCAAGGAGGACACACAAAGGGCCCAGAGACATATGAAAAGATGTTCAGCATCACTACCCATCAGAAAGATGCAAATTAAAACCACAGTGAAATGCCACTTCATACTGGTAAGAATGGCCATCATAAACAAAGCAACAAACAAGAAATGTCAGAGAGTATGTGCAGAATAGGGCACCCTAGTGCGCTGTTGGTGGGAATGCAGACTGGTGCAACCACTGTGGAAAACAGTATGGAATTTCCTCAGAAAAATAAAAACGGAACTGCCTTTTGACCCGGCAATTCCACTGCTGGGATTATACCCTAAGAACCTTGAAACACCAATCCAAAAGAGCCTATGCACCCCAATATTCATGGCAGCACAATTTACAATAGCCAAGTGCTAGAAGCAACCTAAATGTCTATCAGTAAACTAATGAATCAAAAAACTATGGTACTTTTACATGAGGGAATACTATTCAGCAGAAAGAAAGAAGTAGCTCCTACCCTTTGCTACAACATGGATGGAACTGGAGAGAATTATGCTAAGTGAAAATAAGTCAGGTGGTGAAAGACAAATACCATATGATCTCACCTATAAGTGGAACCTAATCAACAAAACAAATGAGCAAGAAAAATATAAACAGAAACATTGAAATTAAGAACAAACTTACAGTAACCAGAGAAGAGGTGGGAGGGGAAAATGGAAGGGAAGGGGGAAGAGTTGTCACGAACATGTATAAAGGACATATGGAGCAAACCAAAGTGGGGCAGGATCAAGGGTGGGAAGTTGGGATGGTTGGGGTGAGGAGGGAGTGGTGGTGGTGGGGAAATGGAGACAACAGTACTTGAACAATAATAAAAAATAAGTTAAAAATTCTTGCCAATTTAGGTGCTAATTATATACAACCATACAATATATCTATTTCACACACACACGAGCATGTGCACACCTACATATTATATGTCTTTTTCTTTCTTAACAATATCTTTCCTTGATGACAACTGCATTAGGTAGAACCTAACCAAGCAGATCTGAACCAGGTCTTCTTTCTCTTATGACCTCACAATGATAATCTCATCATTTTATTTTCCTACTGAATGCCCCTAACAAAAATGAAGTAATAAATTGGACTTCTAAAGGTTGCCTACTCTAGAATACAAAATTAGAATTTAATTTTTAATGTGCTCATAAATTGTTTAAAGAGTTGTCTTTAACCACTCTCTTTGTAGATTAGTAGTAGTTTAGTAATGTATTCTAATGATAGTTAATGGTAGAAGTTCTGAAATACTACAAATCTATAATATAGTATTATAGGTTAAATTATTTATGCTACTATATATTTATTAATCTGTTTTGTTTTTTATAGCTGTTTAAGAATTTTAGATGGAAAATTATGTAATTTATTATATAAAACATCAAAGCAGATTTTTGAAGGTTAGAAAATAACTCAAAAATATTTCAGAATTATTTTCAGTGAAAAATTTTAAATGAAAAGGTCTCTCTAGTTAGAACTTGTAAATACAGTACATAATTAATCAGAACTCACATCTTGAGGATTCTCTTAAGCAAATTATTTTGCTGTAAATGTCAGTTTCTTTTTGTTTAATCAAATGCATTTTCAAGTGAAATAAAAATATGCTTGAATGGTTTTCACTAATATAGACTATATTTGTAGTAAACAATTAAATAGTTTTAGCAAGTATCTATGTCTTTGCTCTTGACAATCTTGGAATAAAATTTGCAACACAAGAAGTTCATAAGTGTTTATTTAGGAGCCTTGGAAAGAAGAGTGTTCACAAGGTCTGTGTTCAAACATTGTCAAGGCATGTCTCCAGGACTGGTCCTTGGCCAGTGACCAACAAAGCTTAAGTTAGTTTCCCTGGTTTACAACACTTCACATTTTACATATGAGGAAACAGGCATGGGGAGGTTAGAGTAAGCAGCACAACCTGGAATTGCTCTAAGGTAATTCAGCTTCAGAAATAGTCCATTACCTACACAGGTGATATCATTTACAATATTCAGTGGTACAATTATGTGTGTGTGTTTATATATACTTACAGATTTTGAAAAATCATATAATTCAGCCTCCCCATGCATTTCAAAAAACAGGAAATCTAAGTGAAGCACAACTGAACTGGAGAAAATGGAGACAACTGTATTTGAACATTAATAAAAAATTAATTAAAAGAAAAAATTATTACTTTAAAAAAACTGCTAATCTTTTTCTTCACTTTTATTTTCTCTAACTCTTTAAGTATGCAGTTTTGCTATAACTGTAAAAAGGAGAAAATCTGTGTAGTAATACAATTTACAGATGTATATACATTTACTCATCTTTTTGTTGAAAATCCTTCCCTATGAATGACTTTACCCTCTAGTTACCACAAAAAGTTTTGACTTTCCAAACTGCCTAAAAATCCCAAGTATAAAATGAGCTGAATTGAAAAACAAATTACTCCAATACTTGATATCTGAGTTTTAGAAATAAAATTTAAAAATTTACCTGTAATTCTTCACTTATGAAAGCCAATGGTTCCCCTTAGTATTTTATACTACCTGATAATTATACATTGCTTTTCAATATAGCTATGAGACATGAGTGCAAAAAGGTATGGATAGTCTTTCTGAAAAAATTACATATGAGCAGATGGATACCACATAAAGTAGATTAATATATTAATTGTCTAAATGGAAAAGCTTGTCATGCAATTTTAGGCTATTAACAGAATCAAGAATCCCAACTATGAAATAAAGAAGTGATTTTTATGCCCTTTGTAACTGGATTTTTGCCCTTGCCACTTGTCATTTTGTAGAATAATTGTTCCCACAGGAAAAAAAATTGTTAGATGAGAAAATATTAGTAGAGTTGTGACCTCTGCATTGCTCAAAGTGACTGTGTTTATTGCAAGAATATGAGCAGACCTGCTAGACCTGCAATAACAAAAGGAAAGTCCTTGAAAATACTATTTGAATACCTGTTTTGTTATTAAAATCATATAATTTAAGCAATGGCCAACTTGTAACTTTGCATATATAACATTTAATCTTCACTGCAACCTAATGTTGAGAATAAGCATTACCATTTTATGTAGTTTTATATTTTTAAAATATGAATCACCTTCAGTAGTAAAGATGTTATTTATTTTACTGATTAAAGAAAAAAAAACTTCAGCCAATTAGCTTTCCAAAATAGCAAATGAACAGTCACAGACAACATGATATTTATAATTTTTATAAGCACTTGTAGTATACAGAGAAGATTATGGTTTGCACTTCCCTGTCGCTAGTACCAATCTTTAAAATCATTAAATATTTGTAAAGTTAGAGAAATGCTTGTTTTTGCCTACCTCCAAGTTTTTTGTGTACTAGACAATTAGTGGAAACCTAGATATGTGTGAAGCTAGAAGTTAATAATTTTGGTTCAATAAATAATAATAGATTCCATTTGTTGATAGTCTACTTCAGGAATTTTCTTAGATACTTGTGGTAGGCAAGAGGAAAACCCCTCAGATATGTCCATTTCCTAAAAGCAGAACTTACAGATATATTATGTTACATGGCAGAGGGGAAAGTTGGACATGCAATTAAGGTTGACAATCAGCTGATTCTTAGATGAGAGATTATCCTGATTATGTAGTTGGATTCTATGTAATCACATGAGTTCTTCAATGTTGGAAAAGAGGCAAAAGATAGGGCCAGAGCGATGAAATCAACCTGAGTTTGCTGGCTTTGAAAATTAAGGAATGGGAACATAAATCAAAAGATGTAGGTGGCTCTAGAAGCTATAAAACACAAGGAACAGATTCTTCCCTAGAGCTTGCAGAAGAGAACGCAGCCCTGCTCACACCTTCATTTCAACCAAGTGAGACCCATGATGAAATTGGGACATATAATAAACTTGTGTCTTTAAACCACTAACACAATAATATGCATATATTGACTCAATTCTTAAAAGTCTTCTAAGTATGTTTTTCTTTTATTCACAAATCGTGAGAGGGCATTTAGTCTCAGATATTACATTATTTGTAAAAAGTAACACAAGTCTACTCCATGTTTGACAAACTGTAAGTCAGTCCCCTTTCCACCATGCCACAGTACTTCCTAGTTGGGTAAATATTAACTCAAGTGTTTTTAAAATGCACCGCTTCACACAAAGGTAATGAATACTAAGATTGTTATTGATAGCAGTACTATCAAATACAGATGCTAATAATAGTTCAGCATATACCATGAAAATGTAAGTCATGAACTCTCATAAGACCATCATGAAATGAAAGAAAAATTGTTAAATTAAATAGTTAAATATTTCTAATAACATAAAAAATATCCACTAAATTATCCTGAACTAAGTGGATATTTTAGCAAAGAAACTCCTGCATTTTTCAGTTAAGAAGTCCAGGCAGGTATTTCTCTATTTTAATTTTGTGAAAATGGAAAGTAATGACTTCTTAGAGTTTAAGGTCACTGCGGGTCACATTGGAGAACTAAATGAAATAAAGAGTCCTGTCAAAGTAAAGACATAGATCAGGATATCAATGAATATAGGTTATTATTGCCTTGATAAGTTACTCAAATTCATCCCATAATATTAGATAGAAGACAGTAGTTATTATCAGAAAGTACAACTTTTAATAACTAGGCTTTTTCATTAAACATGCTGGATTGACTAAATACATTTATGTTTTGTCTCTCCCCAAACCTCACTGAAATGACTGCAAAGGATATCTGAAAAGGCGTTAGTTAGCCAACACCTTTTGAGTAAAGAGAAAGTGAGGAAACAATGTAAGTCAAAGAATGGAGAATGAAAAGCAGATACAGACGCGGAAACAGGCAGCATGGTAGGAAAATTATAAACATAAAATACTGCAGAACAAGATCACCACTAAGAAGAGAGGAGCCAAGTCATCCTGCCGGCTTGTAAGGAGGAGATGGGGCAATTCCTTCCAACGTAATAATTACATATCCCACTAAACTGTTCATTAAATGAGAAAGAAGAATGAAAACATGTCTAAACACACAGGATTACAAATGAGAAGGGAAAGGGAGAGTAGATAATTCTAGGAGAGAGAATATTTATATTAAGGTAAAAGAGAGAAAATTATTAAAAGGCTTACGTAGCACTGAGAGTACATTTGACGTTCAGGTCAGGCATTCATTACAATGGTGTAATTTTACATGTTAACAGAGCTGCTATAATATCACTGACAACTGGTGGCTAAACTGAATCACAGATGCGACTTAATAAGAGCGTGGGTCAGAAGTGGAGGGAATAAGCAGAAGTTGATGAACCATGAAAACAGTGAAGAGTGACAAAGATAAAGACAAGAGATAAATAACATTTTGGGAGAAAACAGTGTAATCAAGGATCTGAAATTCGGGATATAAAGTTATATCAAAGAACAGTATTGAACACTTTCAGCTCCACTCTGCATATTCCTATATCAAAAGGGAGAAAAATACTCATTAAGTATTACAAGTTTATGATATTTAGGGTGGGAAATTACTATATCATATTTTTATTTATGTAGCTGTAGTTTAAGCAAAATAATTGACTTAATATTTTTTTATGAAACATTATTCAACTACTATTTCATTTTTGCTTTGTTAAAACAAAAACAAATGTATTTCTTCATTCACTCCACAGACTTAAGTGGCGTCAGCACAAAGAAGATGTTTATAAAAACTGCAGAATAAGACAATTTCCAAGAGATACAAAAAGACAGACAGGTAAGCATGAAATAGAATTTGGTGTCATTATGAACTATGAATTGATAAGATCTGAAATGTATTTTGGTACTCAATGATTTAAAGCAGGTCCTTTATTTGTCAGTTGTTTACTGTGGATAAATTAATAAATTTTAACTAATAAGTAGTAAGAAAATAAATATTAATTATATATCTTTTAACATCACAAAATGACAAAATTAATCAACAATTTTTATATGTGGTAATTTTCAGAGAAAGTTAAAAGGGCATAAAATTCAACAATAGTATTTGTTCTTATATTATTGTCTAATATAATTATAGTATAAATATTGTAAGAACTTCATTTATCTTGCATTTAGAGTAAATTTACCAATATCCTTTCCAACTCTATGTCTAATCATTATGTTGTATACCTGAAACAAATATAATATTGTATGTCAACTGTATTGAAAAATAAGTAACAAATAAAAATTATAGTTGGCTTGTTCCTATTAAAAATATATTTTCATGTATCTTTCTTTTGCATGCAGGGGAGACAACTTTTTAATGGAGTTTACATTAAAGTATGCTTGACTATTTGTTTCCCTTGGTTGTTAATTCTGATTAACATGAAATATTTAGTTACTTTTTTTTTTGGAAGGGGAGGATACTAAACCAATCACATGAATGACAACCAGATAGGGAACAGTCAGTCATTAGTAATGTCAAATAGGACCTTCAGCAAAAGAAACCAGTGAAGAGTTCCCCACCTGTGTAACATAGCGTGATTTTAAATAAGTTTTCACAGTCAGCTCCCTCCCTATGTTTGATGATCATTATAATTTTAATGGCATGTTCCAATCTTGGAAATATAAAGTAAAACTAAAGTCCCATAATGACATAGGGGACTTTATGACAGTCCCATGATAAATAGGAAAATATTATTTATATAGGTAGACTTATACTTGCAGCCTTCCTGCTATTTGTGGTGGCTGAAGGTTACTTGATGAACTTAATTTAATGGCTACACTATTATAAATAGCAAGGTAACTCAGAGAGAGTCTAGATATCTAAGTCTCTTTAAGATATCTAAGTCTAGATAATCTTTATAAAACTAGCACATTACTGCAAATAGACTCTAAGGGATAAAATAAATTTCTCTTTCACATTGTCTAATATGGAAATATAGATTCAAAAATAAATTACTAGGCATAAATTATGATTGATATCTATTGGAATAATATGCTTTAATCCCAAACTGTTATAACCAGCCAAGAGGGAGCTATTTGAGTACAGGAGATTTATACATGTTTCAGCTAAATTAAATATACAAACATTAAAAGTCAACACTTAAGACCTCATGAAGATCTGAGGTACTGTCTAGGGGGTCACAGATCCATAAACTAATGAAAGGACCCATAAATGAGCTATTTCCTTCTCAGACTGAGTCTTGGTGAGTAGCTTTTAAATTAATAATTTCAGAAGGCCACTAAGAATTGTGTGGAATAGAAATCACCTGGCAGAGGTGAGGTAAGAGACAGAAGAGATAAGAAGATAATGAGAGGTGTCTTGAATTTCTGGACAGATCTGCGAAAGGTGAGCCACAACATATTCATTGTAATATCTTGTGAAAGTCCATTACCAAGGGTTTCTGAAATAGACTTTTCCTATTTATATATCAATACGATAAGATTGTAAGTGAGAACAAATATCCAGTGAAGATAGTTTCGTACTAACTGAATTAACACATTGTGATTAAAAGGAGCAACTGGTCAATCCCTGGTTACATACGAATAAAATCACTGGCCGGATGATTTCAGCTCAGCCTCAATTCATTTTCTTCAGGATTTTTGAACAACTAGAGATAAGTTTAAACATCCAGACACAAACCAGATTAACAACATTTTCAGTCACTGAATGTTATAGTAATAAAGAGCCACCTTATAAAAAGAATATCAATATTTTAATAAAGTAGCTGGAAATTTAGAATAGCACTATTAATATTATTGCTTGAGATAAAGGTGTTAAATAATTTGAAGGCATATGAGAAAGGCATCTCACATAATAAGGGGAATGATGTTAGGTGAATAATTTCCAATAAATCATACATTTAAATAAGAGTTTAAAATCCCTACAAAGTGACATTAGGGGCCCATGAAGATGACATTGATGTAGATCAAACACATCATTTTTATAATGGGCTGTATAATAATGGACAGCAATGCCTGTAAAACAAAATAAAACTGTTAATAAACTGCAGAGGTAGCCCATCAGGGTCCATCCCTGTTTGGACTAGGCAACTCGGTTCCACGTGGCAAAGCTGTGTGGTCCAAACTGAGTATTGTTAGGGCAATTCTGAGTCCTGCACCTGAATGGCACTTCCAAAATAGTAACTACAATTCCAGAAATCTCTGATTGTTATCCATTTCTTCAGTCTAATCTAGGGTGTTTAGAGCTTTGGGACCAGCAAATATTTGAATTCAGAGACATATCCTGGGTCTCCTGCTTTCCTGAGAGAAGATGGCCTATCACTTCCCCTTTGTGCTTCCCGCTCTCTTTTCCCATAGACAATGCCGGATGTAGCCAGTCTCAGCTTAGGTCCAACAAATCACCAGTTATATTATATAAAAAATTTTGTTATGCTAGAGTGTGTTATTACAGGCTTTTATTATAAGAGTGAGTGGTGCTGGCAGAACATACACACACACTCAAACAAACAAACAAAAGATGGTTAGCTATTAGCCCTTTACAGAATCAGCTAAAGAGAGATCCCCTGGGCAGCCAGATTCAATTACTGGTCAACGAAAGTATAGTATAAAGGTCAGAACCCCTAACCCCAAAGTAGCCCAGCCTAGTCTCAGAGCTCTCCATAGGGTCAATTGAGGCCTTTGTTGTGAATTTTAGCTCTACTCCCTTATCCAATTCCACCTTTTTCTTCCCCATTCTGAACATGGTTATCTCCAAATAACACCCTAATATCAGTACATATGCAATGATTTATTCACTATCTAGGGAATTAGAACCTGTAAAAACATTGTTAAGTTTAAGGAGTGATTAATAAAAGGAAGGCAGCTAACTTCTGTCAGCATTCAGTTCAATTTCATAACTTTATCTAGAAATGTTCAGCTGCCTAGGAACAAAAATATAAAAACCAGAAAAGAGTGTTTATATAGTCCTGGTGTGCATTAGCACAAAGCAGTGCTGTGGGCCCAGCCAGGCCTACTGGGGCTAGAATCCTGCTTTGCCATTTAGTTGCTAGGTGACAGCAAGCCAACTACAAAATCTCTTAGAGCAGACCTTGCCCTGGCAGCCCTTGGGCTATATGGTTTTGTTTTAATTTGTTAAAAACATGATTCAACTGCTAACATTACATATAGGAGTATTTCACAAAAATCCACATATTCAGATTCTCCTCAGAAACCTAAACCTGAGAAATGCTTAGCTTTCATGCCCGCACAGTAACAACCACTGTAGCTACGCGGCAGCTGCCCCCTCTTCACTATGAAGTGTTCTCCCACCTTGACACCACTTCATATTGTTTCACAGCTATTTCCACCACTTACTCTACTTGATGAATTCTTTTGCAATTTGAGTTATATGAGGCTAATGTTATCTAGCTTGTATACAAAACTAGCAGAGTTTTAAGTATATAGTAGATATCTGCTAGGGATAGATTTTTGAAGGCTGCAGCCCTAACCTCCAATGGTATTTGGACATGGGAGCACTGGAAGATAAGTTTAGAGGAGGTCATCAGGGTCATGCCCTTATAAGAAGAGACACCAGAGTGTTTAGGTCATATTGTTCAGGTAGGCTAGATAGGAAACAGGTGAGGCCAAGTGAGGTGATGGCCTGGAATTTATTTAGAAAGATTGTTATAAATTGCATGTTAACTTTATTCAGTTTCCACTAAATGTGCCCATTGTAAATTCAAGTTTGCATAATAATAATGTTTTCATAGAGAACTTTTCAGAATGTCTCATTTGTCGATTGCAATCCAAACATGCTAGAGAAAAGAACACACTGCTGCCATCTGGTAGCAAATACTCTGAATGACTGGCAATTTTTTTCCTAAAATAATCATTGGTCTCCAAAAGATGTACTTTTACAATTCAAGCTTTTCTCAGGGACAAGATAAAATAAAAATCATGATCTCTTTAGACACATCCTTCATTTGTTATTTAATAGCAAATGAGCTCTCTATTACTGTTTTTTAAATAATGAAATTAGAATTATGCTTGAAAAGAAACATTCACAGAAATAAAACATCTCAAAATAAACATTTTTAAATTAAATATTTCTAAACTAAAATCCAACCTTTTCATACTTTTTTTACACTACATAATACAATAGTTGGTTATTAAAATATGGTACTAAATACTTTCAAAGTGTTCACACTTGAAAATATAAGAAACAATGCCAAGTGATATTATACAACACTGCTACATTTGTGAAAGAAACATCTTCAGAGTTTGCTAGATTATCCTTCCAAGAAAGAATATAATGACAAAAAAATGCTGATGAGCTATGTAGTGTTGGTTTCCCACCCACTCTGCTCTTCATTATTGCTAATAGAATCCCTACTTTGTCTTCATGTATACTAAGGATCCGCATACAGCATGATGAATGAACCATGATTGCTCCAGTACGGTTATAATGATTCTGTACCCTGATTTTCTAGCCTTGGTTACAGTTAGGATGGACATATAATCCCATTCTTGTCAATAAAATCTAAGTGTACATCTGCTTGGAGAGTTTCTTGTAAAGCTTTTGCCATCATGACAAAAAGTGAAATGCATCCTCTTGCTTTGATTTTGGATATGATGTCTGTTGCTGAGGCAGTCCACTGCCTAATAAAACCAAATTGCTCCACTTTTCTTTTAAAATAATAGCTCATGTTTATAAAGAGCTTAGTATATGGCAGGCAGTGTGCCCTGTGGTTTATTTGCATCTTATCTCATGTAATCTCAAACCCAAACAATAGATAGAAATATTATCTTAGTTCATCTATGAGGGCACTGATGCTTAGCAAGAAAAATGGACGTGGCGGTGGCCACAGAGCTTGGCAATAAAAAAGCTGAGACCAGACCACAGGATTGTATGACACCAACAACATGCTCTCATGCACTATATAGTAATGCTTCCCTGTACTTACACAGAAAATGCCCACTGCTCAGAAAGTGGATAAAGTCACCATCACGAAAGTGCTAGACTGTTTCTGCTGACATCTTTCTTTGTAAGTTTTCATTACAACTAGAACCTCCATTGAGTATTATTTAATCAAAATAGTTTTTCTCTAGTCTGAAATCTTTGATGCTCATCAGGGAAGCCAATTACCAGACTACTTCCCAGAATTCAGGCCTCATAAACAGCCTTTTCTTGGGGGGTCACAATAAACTGTTTTAAGTATGGTTTTGGAAGAACTGCAAGATCCCACACGACTTTAGACATCCCTCTCAGGTAGACATACCCCCTTGGAATGCTGGGTAATGTGTCCTAAAATTCCCTTCTCAGTTAAGGCAACAAAGACAGGGAATGTTTACCAGAAGGCATGAAAAGCACAGAATGTTGAGGAAGCATGGAAGTGGCCACAGCCACTATATCACCTGTTTTCCACTTGCTCCTCCAGCTCCAGCTCCTTACTCCATGGCCTGCTATCTGCTCTGGTACATTAACCTGTATAGGCCACATCTGCAAGCTCCTTTACCCACTGGTGCTGTGAGGTTTAGCCAAGGCAGGCATCAGTGGAGATCGGGAGTAATGCAGAGGGTGAGGGTTTGTTCCCCTGGCTGTTCCCCAACTGGAGGCATCTCACACACCAAAATCAAAATTTGCCTCAAGCTTGCTTTCTGTACAACACTTCCTTCTTCTTAATGAAGGTAATTTCTTCCTCCACTTGTCTTTTCAGACCTAAATGTAACAGACCCAATACAGCTATAATCTTTCTGAAGACCCTACATTTCACTTACACCTTTGCAATATCTAATCATATTCCTCTGGACTAACCTAGCTTGTGTACCCTCCCCCCCCCCCACAGAAACCCTAACTGGTGGAGCCATGGACACTGTATTTATAGTTCTAAAGTTAAAAAAATGTATATCAAAGAGTGTTTAAGAAAAGTGATTAGCAAGAATAAATGTCAACGTGTAAATGTCTTAACTGTCTTTTTTTCTATATAACTGTACATAGCAGAAAATGTTTGAACTGATCTTATACACTTTCAATTATCTTGGTTTTGGGAAAATATTGAATGAAAGTGTCAGTTAAGAAACTGAAAACACAGTAGAATTTCTTTGCTGCACTTGATTTTATATGAATTATTTATTTAAAGACAATACCACCTCACACCTGTGAGAATGGCTATCATCAATAAATCAACAAACAAGTGCTTGGCAAGAATGTGGAGAAAGGTGAGCCATTTTGCACTGTTGGTGGGGATGAAGACTGGTGCAGCCACTATGGAAAACAGTATGGAGATAGCTCAAAATATTTAAAATGGACCTGCCTTATGACCCAGTGATCCCACTTCTGGGAATATATCTGAAGGAACCCAAAATACTAATTTGAAAAAACATAAGCAGCCCTATGTTCATTGCAGCATAATTTATAATCACCAAGATACGTAGGCAGCCCATCAATAGAGGAGTGGGTAAAATAACTATGGAACATTTATACAATGGAATACTCCTTGGCCATAAAAAAGAAGACAATTTTACCCTTTACAGCGATATGGATGGACCTGGAGAACATTACACTAAGTGAAATAAGCCAGGCAAAAAAAGACAAATACCATGTGATTTCACTCATATGTGGAATTTAAGGAACAAACTGAACTAACAAGCAAAACAGAGATACACTCATAGATAGAGAGAAGGATGACAGCTGAGGCAGAGGGAGATTAGGAGGTGGAGAGATTGAGCAAAAAGGAAAAGGGACTCATGGACATGAACAACATAATGGTGATTGCTGGGGGGAGGGACATATAAGGGGACCAAATGGTAATGGAAAATATAATACAGATTATATATTTAAAAAATAAAGACAATGTAATAACCATTTTTATAGTAAGTGAAATCCTATTGTTGAAATTGAGGAAAATCTTGAGAAAATGTCTTCAAAATCAATAGTGCTATTTACTACAAAATAGTTGCCTCTGACTATTAAACTATAGCTAATAGTTTAAACTACAGCTTAACGTAGCTTAAACTATACTATTTGCTAAAATAAATATTTCAAACAAAATGCTGGAACACATTTTTTGTTTAGTGAGTATGAAGAGAACAAGTATACCTATCAGTCTAATGTTCTTAAGTAACAAAAGTAAAAGAAAATGAGACAAATTTGTTTTACTAGCAATATGATTCGAATTACAACCATATTCATCTGTTACTATGGCACATTTAGAATCTCAAAATTTCTTAACTCTCTATTCTCTGAAGTTCCCTGATTGCTATAAAAAGCTTTGCTCTATACCTCAATTATTCCGGTTGTAAGATAATGGTTAATAAGTAGTTATGGGCAATGGATGATATACAAAATCAAGGTAGGTCTTAGTCACTGAATAATTTTAGCTTACTCTGAAACATCATAGATGCCAACTCTAGAATAATCCCATAAACCTTTTGGCATATCTCCTTAAAATCCTAAAGTTTGTAAATCTAGATTATCATTGGGAAGGGGGACGCCATACATAACAGCACAAGAAGAACAGGGTATACACAGTGCATACTGCTAAATTCATAGCTATGCATCACATCTAAAAAACAAGTTCTTCCTGAATGTTGGTATACATTTTTACTTATACTTGCCAATAAATGTCAATGAATATAATTACTCACATAAAGGAAAACAGTTTAAGCTTGAGATTTCTTTAAAAACTTTTTAAATTTAACCCTGGCTGGCGTTGCTCAGTGGATTGAGCTCGGGCTGAGAACCAAAGTGTCGAGGGTTCGATTCCCAGTCAGGGCACATGCCTGCAACCGCAGGCCACGGCCCCCAGGAACCGCACATTGATGTTTCTCTCTCCCTCTCTTTCTCCCTCCCTTCCCTCTCTAAAAATAAATAAATAAAAACTTTAAAAAAATTAAAATAAAAAAACTTTTTAAATTTAAAATTAAATTTTCTATTATAATTCAAACCTGGGTAACAACATCATAAAAATTCAGTAAAATGGATGATTATTTAATAAATAGACTGAAAATATTAAACATTGATATTCTAATTGATGCTTCCAGTAGATTGTTCTGGAATATTCCTAAAGGTTCTAAGTAAAAAATAAGAAATTTACCATTAAGGAGATAAGAAAATATATTTATGTCCTCCCATATTAAAAAATGTAGTTTTTGCACACATAATTTTCTAATTAAAATTCTATTCCCAGTTTATTCCTAATACAACTTGTTTCTAATCATTGTTATATTGTGTCATATGGTGGCTTATTTACATATTTTCCTCTATCATAGCTACTTATGTTCTATTCATGTTTACATCTCTGGCACATAGTCAAAAACTTAACATGCAATAGTCATACAAATTTCTCTCTTTTGTGACTGCATGTTCATCTTCCTCACCCTAAATGTACTCATCTATTTTCTCTTATTGGAATTCTAAATGTATATCATTTATATATGCATATATATACACACACACATAATTTTTCCATTTGATAACCTAGTTTTATATACATATATATCTTCTGTTTATGAGATAGTATTTCTATATAATCCACTGTTCTTGTTCTCTATGCATACATTTAGTAAATACTTTCTTCTTCATATGCGGGTCAAGAAAGTTGTGTGGATGTGTAACCTTTCACTTGGTTCCTAGTTTTCTTCAAAAATTAGTTTTATTTTTATCACTTAGTTTAATTAACTTATTTGTGGAAGTTTCCACAGTAGTTCAAAATATAGCAAAATACCACTTTTTTCCCCCTAAAGAATGATTTAACATGCTGGCATATTAGATGCTGCTTGTTGTTATTCTTCTTCTGTTGATACTGAACTGCATATGTACTATTTAAAAGACATGCATTCTGAGTACTGTGCACATCACTAATAACAACTGGTAAAGTATTACTAAATATATTTGGATGTTTAAATTTTTATTATAATGTAAAATAATTTGCCATCTTAAGTAAAATGCTGTGTAAGCCATGTTTTCTACTGCGAAACCTAAAATATTTGTTATTAATGTCCTCAAAAATAATCATTTCCTTTTTATTCATCTGTGTCGATATACTTTTAAATCAATGCCTTGCTTAAGCCAGTAATTCTTATTATCAGCTGAAGTACAAACAGTAAAAATAGTAAATTCCATGACTACTTATTTTCTTTAGATAACTGTATTTAATATTTAGCAGTAACAGACATTTATGTACTTTTCTAAGTATTTCTCTTTTTTCCCCTTATATTCAAATCATTTTGACATTTACAAAGGGGAAACTAAAGCTAAAAGTTTACTTGAAACTGGGAAGAACACCATCTTATGTTAAGCACATTCTCATGGGAAGGAGATCACAAATAGCAAAAATTTCTGGTTAAAATAATAAGCTTTAAATAATCAATTGCAGACAATGAGGAAAGTGGATCCCTTCTTATTATGTTTAAACATTATAGAAATGTTAAATGTAGCAGAATATTTTAATAGAAGATAAGCAGAAGTCATCGGCTGCAAAACACATCTGAATACTTTTTATGAACATATACTATACCTACATATGTTTGATGCTTGTAATATTGTGTTATCCAAGATAAAAACTGTCAGGATAAAAGTCTTCTCTTGGAAAGACACTGGCTTCTCTGCCCTATATCAAAAAGTGTACTTATATAAAGGCTATTCTGCAAAGTTATTTAAGAAATGCTTTATACATTATTTCACTTGTGTGAAAATGAAGAACTCAAAAGGGGGAAAAACTGGATTTTTTTGGTTAGCATATTTTTCAGCAAAAAATACACTTCAGCAAATTCCTACTGGGAAAACAGTAATTACCTAAGTTGGCAGTACACATCTGGCCTAATAAAGAAGGGAATATAAAAGTCCTTGATGTAACCAAAGTGTTTATCAGTTTTTAGAATATTCCTGTTACTGCCAGATTCAAGAAAATATTTAATTAGGAATTGTGTCTCTTCTCATCTTCATTAAGTCAAGGTGCTCTCCTCCTTACTCTTCTGGGCTCTAAAGAAATCAGTAGCATAAACAGAATCATATTCTGCTTACCAAATATCTCCATTAGGAACCAGATATAATAATAGGTCAAGTCCTTTAGCTTTGGAGCTACGAAAAGTAAAATCTGAATTCGATTACAGAAATATAAGTTCTCCCAAACAATTCACATGCTTTCAAGACCTTCTGTTTGGAAATTCTCCACTGTACTTTGGCTCCTGTCCTTTTGGGTGTGCTTTTAGCAGCTGGTTGG
Organism: Phyllostomus discolor; assembly: GCF_004126475.2. Lineage (NCBI taxonomy): Eukaryota > Metazoa > Chordata > Mammalia > Chiroptera > Phyllostomidae > Phyllostomus > Phyllostomus discolor. The sequence continues at coordinate 98,111,466 of NC_040903.2, forward strand.
GTCTTATCAATACAATCTTATCTCATTTGTGAGCTCTTCCCCATGCACAAGCCTGCAGGACAATGCAAGTGTCCAGATGTGCCCATATAAAATTGATATCCCCCAATGGTTATTTTTTAATTTATTGAATATTTTATTATTAAAGGTGAGTTGAATTCTTAATGCAAAAACAATCCATTTTATTATTTAAAAATTTCACTTAGTGCATACAAACTGAAACAGAAACTCCCCATAGAACACTCCACCCTCTCTATCAAAGATGAGACAACCGCTAACAGTTTGGTATCTATACTTCTGATGTTTCAAGAGTACTTTGTATTTCACAATATATCACAGACATCTTTCTATGGCAGTAAATATAAATCCTCCCTATCTGTCTTAATGGAAACACCTTATCATATGTTTTGGATGTATCATGATTTATTCCTTTTCTTCTCTCCAATTTTCTCCTTTTACCTATAATGGTGTTAAACATGATATATAGAAGACATAGGACACAAAATTTGGTAAAAATACATGGTTCACATAAAATACTTTGGTTTTAACATGTTTTAAATTATTATTTTTTAAATATTTTTCCACATGTTTTACTGTTGGTTCAAGTACAGTTGTTTTAAATTACTATTTTATTAGATAAGTTGATGTGTGGAGAGCATCTCTCTTTTTTTAGGTTATTTTTATTTATTTATTTATTTATTTATTTATTTATTGTATTTTTTTCTGTTACCACTTGTCCGCCTTACACCCTCTTTCACCTCCACCCTACCCCCCTGCAATTATCACATATTGTCCATGTCCACGAGTCCTTTTTTTCTTTTTTGAATAGCACCCCTTTGAGATAGTAATTGTCTTACCATTTTACAGATGAGAAAATGCACTTCAGAAAGTGTAAATGAATTAAGTTGCTGATAAAATCCCTATCTAAGAATCTAATTCTTTGCACTACACAGTAACTTTCTCTTGGTCAGATATTCCATAACAGATGTGAAAAGCAAGCATTAAGTAAAAATGTTGAAGTAACAGTGAAATATGAGGGAGGACCCCCCCAAAACCTGGAATTGTCTTCTGGGGAGGGGGGCAGGCCCCTTTTAGCACATGCTTCCCCACTCAGTGAGTGTTCTAGGAGCCCATCTGGATCAGCGTGCCAGCTGGGGTTGTGGTGAGAGGCTGTGTTAGACTTCAGTGAAGTTTTTTTGAAGACTCTTCCAACATGATCACCCATGTCATGATGGGTGTTATGAACACACCTGCCCATAGCACACTGAGTGTTCAGCAGTTTTTGACCAAAACTGGCATAACCCCCAGGCCTCATTCTCCCTATTCACCCAATCTCTCCCTGAGTAACTGGTTTTGGTTTCCCTGGATGAAAAAAGTTCTCAAAGGGAAATGTTTTGCCAATGTGGAAGAGGTGAAACAAAAAAAATGGTCAGAAGCACTACATAATATCAATGAGTTTAAAAACTATTTTGAGCAGTGGAAAAATATCTTAATAGGGGTATTGCATCAAATGGAGGGTCACTTTGAGGATGACTGAAGTTTAAACATGTAAGACTAAACACACAGATTTTTATAAATAAATTCTGATTTGGGGGGGTTCCCCCTCATACGATTAATTTTAAAATCTGTTCAAGTAAATGAATTAACAATTTCCCAGGTTTGTAAGTAACTTCGTATTCCTCCCTTAATAAACGTTACTGAATGCTTGTGGGCACTGGATGATGAGCAAGACACAGGCCTTGTCGCCTTGGGGTATTTAGTTAACAGGACTCCTGTGTAATATTGGTAGTACATATTTAATTATTAAAAATGAGAGCCATAAAATATATTTAAAAGAAAATGATAGTAGTTCAGTCAACTTTTTCTGTATTTACCTTTTTTCTTTTAAAAGTTAATATTGATTACTTTATTTTCATTTTATAAGAATGTTTGGAATTTTCAAATATTTTGATTAGGAACACAATTCAATTAATATTTTATAAAGGGAACTTCAGCAAACAATGTAATATTTAATTAAAGTTATATTTGAAAAAAATTTAAAGATCATTTTTGTATTGTTAAGTGTTAACACTATGGTTCAAAGCCTTTTACTTTAACTTCAATATAAACAGATTTCAGATCAATTATCTTAATGTTAAGGACAAAGAAATAATCTCACAATATACTTACATTATTATCAATAAATCATTATTATCAATTACATTATTATCAATAAATATTTACATTATTATCAATGCAGTAATTTCTGCATGGCAAACATGCAAAGAGTTATAAAAAGGCTAATCGCATAGCACAGCATAAAGCATACTCCTTGCTGAAAATTTGTTTAATATTGTTATTAAATTAATATCCTGGTATTTTAAAATTTTTTTTATCTAAAATTTTAAATCGCAATATTTATGGAATATTTGATTGGAGTATAGGCCTACCATTTGCCATATTAATTAATTAGAATAAAATAAGACATCAGCACATTCATTCATGTGACATTCAGTGACTATCATGTATCTGCCCTGTGCTTAGGTGCTGAAGATACATGGGTGCATAAAGTAGACATAGTCTTTACCCTTATAAAGTTTAGACTCCAGTGAGGATGGGATTTAAGACAAAAGGCAATTTACATACAAGAAAGTAGGTAATGAAAGGGAAGCACTGATATTTTGGTTATAGAATTAAGGGATACTTAATAAGGCTCTCCAGAGGAAGTAAAACAAACCTAAAGGATGTTTAGGAGACTTGTTGAGACATAAAAAGTGCTTAGGAGCCAAGTAAAAGATGGGAAGAGAGAGGCTGAGAGAGATGAGAATATTGTGGTTAAAAGAAAAGTGAGTTCTGCTTAGGCTTGAAATAAAGAACAAATTCATTTCAGGAAGCACACAGATTAGTCAAACTGGAGTATAAATATGAATCAGTGAAATATGACGCTTGAATGAAAAGCAGGGTCCAGATCTCCCTTGATCTAGCAAGACATGTTAAGAGATTTGGACTTTGCACTAAAAGCCATGTGGAGACAGGGACAAATTTCATGTATACTATCATCACAGGTCTTTGTTAGAAAACTCATTTTCAAAATTAGAAAACATAACAGGCTGTTAAAATTCTAGGCTATTAAATATATGCATTTATTATATACTTATATATTCAAAATATATATCATGTTTTAATATATAAACTTTCATTTAATTGGTAATTCAAAAAATATAAGATATGCTAAAACACCACACATGCTTCCTAAAAGAACGATTCTAGGTAGATTACAAGGAAGAGACATAATCTGACTTGTGATAATGATGAGGAAAACAGTATTATAGGTGTTGATAAAATAGACTCAAGAGTACAATCCAGGTTGATGATAGCAGCATGAACTTCACATTTAGAGAACCTTACTTAAATTTTAGGCAATAATTTGAAACTATTATTAAAATATCCAAATGTGGAAGCAGGGGATCTTTTTACCCAAAGAGGCTTTTGTTTACACATATTTTTTTCTTTTCATTCCATGATTTTTGTGATCTCATTTGTGCTAACAGTAATAGGCAATTTTATTTGTCAGTTTGGCTTATCAATGGCTCCCAGTTGTTTGGTCAAACACTAGTCTAGATGTTACTGAGGAGGTGTTTTGTAGATGTGATTAATATTTACAATCAGTTGACTTTAAGTAAAGGTTATGCCGGAGCCCTGACTGGTGGGGTTCAGTTGGCTGGGCGATGTCCCATAAAGCAAAGGGTTGCCAGTTCAATTCCCAGTCAGAGCACATGCCTCAGTTTGGGTTCAGTCCCTGGTCAGGGCTCGTATGAGAGGCAACAGATCGACATTTCTCTCTAACATTGATGTTTCTCCCCCTCTTTTTCTTCCTTCCTTCCCTTTTCTCTAAAAATAAACCAAGCGAATATTCCTCTAGATAATACAAATGGACATCACCATTAAGTGCCAAAACTTGAAGATTTCTGGTGAAGGTATTTTTGCTTCAATACTGCAACATAGAAGTCCCATTTGAATTTTTACCCTGCCAGGCTGCCTTATGGATTTTGGACTTGTTGTCCACCGATACTGTGTAGCCAAATACTTAAAATTAATCTTTAATACACACAAGCACACCCCCACACACATCCTATTGTTTTGGTTTCTCTAGAGAACCCTGACTGAAACAGGTTTACTGTTATGGGTTGATCTGTAGTCTCCTGCCCCACCAAATTAAAAAAAAAAAAAAGGTATTTTGATGTTCTAACCTCTAGAATCTCTAAGTATGGCCTTACTGAGGCAATAATGATTATTGCAGATGTACTTAGTGAAGATGACATCATATTTAAGTAGAGTGGGCCCCTAATCCAATGTGACTGGTACCATTATAGATGGCCATATAAAGGCACAGAAACACAGAGAAAATGCCCTATGAGGGCACTGAAGATGGTGGCAGGGAGTGGCATGATGCATTTGGAAGTCAAGGAATGCCAAGGATTGTTAACCACCACCAGAAGCTAAGAGAGGCATGGAACAGATCCTCCCTCCAAGCCTTCAGAAGGAACAACACTGCTGACACCTTGCTTTTGGGCTGCTAGTCTCCAGAACTATGCAGGAGTAAATTTCTGCTGTTTTAAGCCACTCACTTTGTGGGTCTTTGGTACAACAGTACTAGAAACTAATATACTGAGGAATCATGTCACCTACATTTTCAACTGTCTAAAAAAACAGAAAAGAAGAAAACCTCTGTAAAACTAAAATGTCAGCATACTCTTGGCTGCCTTTTCCTAAATTCTCAAGGGTAAATGTAGTCTATGAATGCTTATTATAGTACCAGACTAAACTAATCCTTTCCCCAAATTAAAATGCAGGCACCAAGCGCATTAAAGAATAAGTTTTAAAAATCTACTGACAAACTAGCTCATGATATATGTTTTACATAACAATACTCAGATAATATTTCCAACTAGAAAGAGGTCAACATTCACTGTGAAGTGACTTTCAGCTGCTGTAATAGCCAGCACCACCCATAGCCAAACTCTTATGTTGAGATATTAAATAAACTTACTTGTTTTCAAGTGTTTGGATGTTACTTCTCTGTCTCACTTGTTTCTTTTTCAACTTTGAAATGGAGACCTCGCAGAATGTTCTTTTAAGTCAATTGACATTCTTCATCCTTTTCACTCATTTTATTTTTTAAGATTTTATTTATTTATTTTTAGAGAAAGGGGAAAGGAGAGAGACAGAGAGAGAAGCACTGTTTTGTGAGATATTGGTTGCCTTTCACATGCCCCTAACTGGGGACCTGGGCCCGCACCCAGGCATGTGGCCTGATTGGGAATCAGACCAGAGACCTTTCAGTTCACTGGCCTGCACTCAATCCACTGAATCACAATATCCAGGGTTCTTCGTCCTTTCAATTTCAAATTGTTTCACAAAACTTTTTTTTGTCCAAATAGTGTAGTTTTCTGGATTAATTTTTGGTAGTTTAAAGGAATTGGAAGATATAACTTTGAAAAAAAAAGTAAATAAGTAATAAGTTTATTTGCCAAAAATGTTACTTGGAAATATTTGGGTAAAGAAAACAGAATATTATAGATCCTCATATAAAACAGGAAATAATATAATTTGTAAGTAAATTTAAAAAACTAAATTTTATGAAGGATCAAGTACCTTTCCAAATTATTATTCCCCTCTGGGAATTCCCATCTTAAAACATCAGTAAAAAACATCCTTTAAGGGTGAAATTACTTAATTTTCAGTATGCTGTATAATTTTCCATATAAATGTATATATGTTCATACATATTTATTGAAATATTTCTATATATTTAGCACATGCTATCCTACAGAAAGAGAAATCAAGAATCTCTTCCTTATAAATACTCCTTCCTCTTCTCAACTCCTCACTGGCTACTCCTCCTCTCATATCCAACCTATATTTTCTTAATTCCACAATGGGAGGATGATTAAGTACTAAAAAAAGAGCAAAGGCAAAATCAAAATATTTACAAAGGAATCTAATAGATGTTTATGGTAATGATGCAGTAACTTTTATATTTGTGGTGTCACCACTACTCTTAGTCACCTGGCTTTGAAATTCTAGGGAAAGCCTTTTGTCTCTCCTTTCTCTCATGTCCATTAGTTCTTGAGATTACTGAATCTACCTGGGTGAATCTTCCTCATATTATTTTCCTTTTATTCTTTATTTAAGTTTGGATACTTTTTATTTCCCACCTTGTCTGAATCTCCTCATTCTCTATCTACTGCACACTTACCTAGAAGATTATCCGGTAACATTGCCCCAACTGCTAACCCTTGGTGGCATTTCCTTATCTCCACAGTATTATACTCTATTTAGCATTCAAATGGGTCTTCTAGCTCATTTTTCTAACCTGGTCTCTTAATTTTCTTTTCAGTCACATTGGTATTCACTTGTTCTATGCAGCACCCAAGGTTGCTTGATGTGCACATCCGATACAGGCCTTTATATTTGCATACCCTATACTTTCCCATTATCTGCCCACAGTTTTTCCTTATTCCCAGGTGTACCAAGTTGTAACTGTGTTCCATGGCCTAACTCCTATTCCAGCAGTGCTATGAATGCTTTCTTGAAACACCCCATGTTCACATCTACCCCAAGCTGAAAGCAGCCTCCTTCTGGGAAAACCCTTTTATCTTGACTTCTCTCATGGTATTTATTTCTGTGTTTTCTATGATTAATCCTGTATGTGACAATTCCCCTAAGAGACAAAGTTTGTTGAAGGAGAAGTCTCATTGTATATGTTTCTGTGTTGTAAACATTTAGTAAGTATTTAGGGAATAAAATGTTCTCATATTAAGATGAAGGTAATTGGTGCATAGACACCATGTTATATCGGCCAATTAATATTTACTGAATGAAGCTCTATAGGAAAGAAGACCGTAAAGGCAGTGCTGGTGTGTGACCTCCGAATAATGCCCATATGGCTGTAGGTGCACAGTGCATATTACATACTAGATTTTGGTAGGTACCATGCTTCATAAAGCTTGTTCCAAAGGCTTCTGGAATGGGATCAAGCATTGATGTTTATTTGGAGAACAAATTCTTGGTTCCCACACTAGACCAATTCAATCTTGATTCAGAATCCTAGAACAAGGCTCAGAAGTTTCATATTAAAGAATGTACCCACTCCCTTCCCCCAGTGATGTTTTGCATTCTAAAGATTAAAAACAGCATAGGATAAGCACTTCTTCCAGTAAATATACTGAGGAAGAAGATACCAGCATATACTTTTAAATGATGTTAAAAATTGTTCACAAAACATTATGGTAACTTTTTTCTAAATCTATCCTGCTTAACATGGCACTAATGGGAGTTTCCTAGTTCCCACAATTCACTAGAGGACAAGACACATTATGTTGTTACCCCAAAATCCAAGGACCTAGAGTTTCAGAACTTCTGAGAACCCTTTAGATTGTTGTCAGCCCTTCCTAGAGTCCTAGATCCTCTAACCACGTGCCAAGCTTTCGTTTCTGTCCTTTGCCATCATCAGTGAAAATCACAGTTGTGTATGTTTATACCAGGTGGGAGCCTTGTGTGTCTTCACTCGTGATTTATAAGCTTAGGTGCCACAAACACACCCTGAAAGGTTATATTTGGGGCCGGAGAATGAGTAGTGTCCAGATAAGAGGTACCCCAGTGGGGTGAATGGGTAGACTACTGAATCTGAGTCTGGAGTAAAGCCTGTGACTGCTAGCAGAGTAATCCACTTAACCTGTTTTTCAGCTGCACCAGCATCATGTGTACTCTCAGGGTATTTCTCCTACAAGAGCTCTTGACTTAGCCTTTCTAAAAGTCCTCTTTACTACCATTATGAGTTGCTGTTCAGCCAGTGATGCAAATTACACCCCAGAATGATTGTCCTTGTCCTCTCCTTCCTTCCAGAGTTATGAGGACATATATTAAATGTCAACTTGAGCCTTCTTCTTTAGCTCTTTTGAGCTCAATTTTACATAAAACATAAATTGGAAGTTTTCTAGGAGATGGCCTTATTTATTAAAGAATTTATTTAACAGAGAACAATTTAGCAAACATATATTTCTAATAACATACCAGTGAGGAGCATTTTACCAGTGGTGTATAAATCACATGGCATAGAGTAGACCTTTCACAAATCATTTCCCTCTGAATTAAGGTCAATTTGTAAAGACACATAAAATTTAGAACCAAATTATCATATCTATTGAGTCATTTTTAATTTGGAATCATCCTCTAAATTAATATCAATGAAAGTATATCTGATAATGTTTAATAGATCTGTATCTTAGAGAAAGAACTGAGATATTTTCCTGGAATGTCATTATTTTCTAAAGCTTTCTCTAATTCAGAATTCCAACTTTCAAAGTTTTTGAAAGTATAACAGATAAAGTACATTTTATTTTTTTCTACTTCTCACAAATGATATGTGTGAGTTCTTAGTCTAGAAGATAGTTTGGGTACAAAAAATTGGACTATGCAACTAAAAATAAAATGTCAATATAAAAATAAAAATGAAAAGGTTTGAACATATTCACATAACATATTTCTCTTTGGTCATGGCAAATAACAGTGTTGTTTCCCTAGATATAAATTATGAAAAATAGACATTTTATTCTAAAATATGGAATTAAACATTCCTATAAGGAACTATTTCAAAAGAGTAGATAAACAATTAGATAAACTTTATCAAATATACAACTACATCTTTTGCTAATAAAATGCTGTCACATTACAGACCTCTATTGTCATAGTTTAACAAGAAGCATAGACAAACTGTCACAGAAATAAGCCATAAATAGCATTAAATTAATTTCTCTAAGACTTATCTCATATGAATTTATCTGCAAATATATGCTTTATCTTTCTGAACTTTCAAAAATAAAATGTAAGCCCTGGCTGGAGTAGCTCAGTGGATTGAGCACGGGCTGTGAACCAAAGTGTTGCAGGTTCAATTCCCAGTCAGGGTACATGCCTGGGTTGCAGGCCATGACCCCCAGCAACCACACATTGATGTTTCTCTCTCTCTCTCTCTCTCTCTCTCCCTCCCTTCACTCTCTAAAAATAAATAAATAAATAAATAAATAAATAAAATCTTTAAAAAAGAATAAAATGTAAATCAAATGTTTTAATAAATTCTTCCTGCAAATTCATTAAAACTCTGCTCAATCAAATTTTGATGGCCTTAAACTGATAATAAACATATATGAAACACTGGATTTACAAGTCAGATTTTGGAATGCCTTTTGAAAGTTAAATGCAGTGTATCCCAGCCAATAAAAAATAAAAAGTGTCTTCAAAGATGAATACAAAACAAAGTAAACCTGAACAAGAATGACTACAAAATGATATAATGTAGCCTATTTATTAATATACTTTCTAAATCTTCTTAGGAATTTCAAGTTCTTCAAGTAGATGATTCTCATAGTTGGGGTACTACATCCTCTCAAACCAAACCAAAATATTGAGAATTATTTTTCCCACTAAAAATAATCTGTATCCTTTATAGGAAATTATATATATTATTTTAGTCATTTATTTTCTACTGAAAATACAGAAAAATTATATAGGTAATTATAGATTGGACTAGTTTTCCAATAAGCTCTCTTGCTTTAACATTAGCTGTTTTGTATATATAACATGAGTATACTAAGGAATATTTAAGCATACTACAACATATTTAAAATAGAAACAATTGATCCAGCCATTACTTACAGGAGAAGAATCTCCTGATCCATGAGTTATATAGAAAATATATCTCAGCAATATCAATGAAATGAGCATTGGCGGAGCAGATGCCAAACACTGGTATCTCCACCACCTCAGTGCTGCTCTAGCAACTGCACTTTATGTAAGAATTATAGAGGCAATGTATTACATTGAATTTAGCATCCTGTTAGAGTCAGAGAGCAAAGCCACAAAGCCTGAGGATGAATTTACTATTTCCTAGGAGACCCAGTCATGTCAGTTTCCACAGAGAACAAGAACGTGGAAGAAAGTATTAGGTAAGCAAGAGAGGAAATAACCTCTTTCCGTGAGCTTCACTTTCTTAGGACTGGATCTTAAGGAGGCAAACTAGTTCAACCAATACTTCTGGGCACGAAGGCGAAAACAGAGCTCTTCCACATGAAAGGCAGATCCTTGGAACTCGGATGCACTGCCATGGGGGCAAAACGTAGCTCACAAGAACACATGCCAGGTGCATGGTGTACTCTGTGTTTATTTATAGATCATCATTATTCTGACTAGATTTTGTCACAGGATTTTATTTCAGCCTTTTTATGCATAATGTATACAGGAAAGGGCAAAAGTATGTTTAGAATTGTTCGTATGGAAAATAATACAATAATTAATATGTGATGATACAAGTATAAAATCTGTATTTTGCATACTCACAATTGCAAACCTACTATTGCCAGCCCCCTGTATTTTGAATTTCCCTGCAGGAAACAATGTTTATAGCACATTCAGAATGTATTTGACAGTCAAATTCTTTTTTTTAAGGGAGTCACATTTTAGGGAAAATAGTTTGGAAAAGCTGTCATAGCTTTTAGAAAAAGGGTTTTAAATATTCCAATCTTTCCATGGGATATTAAGGAAAGGTATTCAATAAAAGCCAAATACATAAAAAGGAGCATCAGATGCATTTCCCTTTTGATCAGTGGGAGTGCCTAAAAGGAAGATGAATATGGTGGAACAAAAGTCATGGCTAAATATATGGGTATTAATAGGAATTGGGTGTAGGAGTTGACAGGCAGGCATTCTAAAGGCAAAGAGGAATACTGGTCCTTTCCTTTCCATTACTAACTGGTATGGGCAGAGTGGGGACTGTCCCACCAAAAACAGGATAGCATTTTAAGGAACATATCAAATTAGTACCTTAAATCCTAAATCATAGGTAGGTTTTGTTAACTTTATAATCATTGAGAAATCAGTTTTTCATTTTTTTAAAGATTTTATTTATTTATTTTTAGAGAGAGAGGGAGGGAGGGGGGAAAAGAGGGAGAGAAACATCAGTGTGTGGTTGCCTCTCATGTGCCCCCTAATGAGGACCTGGCTCACAACCCAGGTGTGTGCCCTGACTAGGAATCAAATCAGCGACCCTTTAGTTCGTAGGCCAGCACTCAATCCACTGAGCCATACAAGTCAGGGAGAAAAATCAATTTTTTAGGAGAAAAAAATAGCAAGAAATCTACAATGCCATCTCATGAAGAGACCCATCTCTATCACCTCCAGATAATCTGCGATTTCTCTTCTCACTGAAAATCAGCCAAACTTTGCTCAAGCTGTGTATCAGTTCCTCAAGTGGCCTCCTAGTACGGAAAGGCTTCCCCGCTTACCAGTCATAGAGGTTAAAGAATTAGGTTGCTCATTTTATCCAGTCTAATAACTGTAACTTAGAGCAAAGAGCTGTAGCCCCACTGAAGGGTAAGGAATTGGGAAATGGAAATCTGAAAAGATGAGTTTTATCAATTTCAAAGCCATGCCTAGTCCTTGGCAGATGATTCTTCATGAATCTACATATCTAGGTATTAATAGTCAAACTGCTCCAGGACTAGTTTTTCTGAAATATTTGTACAAGCAGGCAGCTCTAAAAAGATGGAGATGAAGATACCTTCTTCCTCTCCTTCACAAAAATGATATTTGCTTACTTTTGAAGGTATGAAGTAAAGAATTCAACCTTGCCTAAATTTAACCTTGCCCTTAGCTTCTACAGGTAATCTCTAAACCCCTGGAATGCCATGCCTGGCGGGAGTGTTTTCGTTGACCTGGGGTTCTTGTGTCACACTGGGTAGTCTAACAATAGGCACTTTGGTGGGCTCTGCCCACACTGGACTTGATTTGGGATCAGAGCATTGGGACACACAGTATCACCTTGCCCTCAGGAAGTGCTGAAGACAAAGACTGGCCATGTGGACAGTAAATTATGCTAAAGTTATACAATCTCAAAACATCTACAGAAACCAAGGCTCAGGCGTGCCTCCCTGGTTTGGCAATCCTCTGTTAATACTGCCTCACAGAGGTGCTGGGAAAACAATGCCGCCCATGACTCTCCTGGGAGACGAGTGAGAATTCGATGCTCAGACCTCTTCTGGATTCTGCCACATACATCTCTTCCTTTGGCTGCTATTAATCTGTATTCTTCAATCATAATAAACCATGACCTCAAGTATAACAACTCCCAGTGGGTTCTGTGAGTCCATGCAGCAAATTATCATAACTCAAGGTGGCTCTGGAGATGCCTGACTGATAATTTATGTTAGAAGTGAGAACTGTTTTGTGGATTATTCTCTAATCTTGCACAGGTAATAAAGATAATCTTTTTGCCAAGGATGGGCAGATTTTTCAAAAGCTCCTATAGAAGCCAGCCTGTTCTCTTTTCAGGGTTCTTCTTCTGAAATATACCCTCACCACATGTATCAGCATCATTGCATTGCCCCATGGGAACTGGGGCTCAGGGGAAAACACTACAATGTTACAGTGGATACTGCTTATGCAAAAAGCATTAAGTTCTTTTCTCTGACACAAATAACTCATATTTTTCAGAGAATATCTATAAAATTGTGATATGCTAACCCAATGCTAATGCTTGAGTACAGGGTAAAATCTCAAACCCTTTTACAATTTCTGACTGGATGGTTTAGCTCTGGTACTAACCATGGCTAACCTTTAGAAAGATTTATTAACTAAATAAAAATCATTCTAAGAGTTAACTGTTGGCCAGTTTGGAAATATTTTCAGTTACATGAGAAAACATCTCTAAAATGCAGTGAGGGGGCGTACAGGTGGAATTAAAGATGTGCATTATCAGACACTCTTGTGAGACACAGAAATATTTCACTCCACACATTGATGAGCAAACTCATTTTGTGGTGTGAAGGTCTGCAGTGCTACTGCCAGACTGTCATGGGGTGACTAGTAATTCAAGGTGACATTATCTATTTACCATGTGACACCTTTGCACTCTCTTCAGACTTAATTAAAAGCAAACAAAACCAATCACCAACAAGGTTTTGAAATGCTTATTTCCATTGGTCGCTAAATTTTCCAAATCAAATTGCCATTTAGAGAGACATATATGACTACATCCAGCATAGTATGACTTCTTTCCAAATGCAAGCTTTAGTGTCCATCTACATGTTGACAATCTCTTCCTATACAGAAAAGCCCCATTTCAACTTGCCCCCAGCAGTGAAGAGTGAAAACTTAGATACACACAGCTAAGATTTTAATAGTAACTTAGTGTGTTTTAGGTTGGAATCTCTTCTTCCAGCTCCATGGCAGTGTATCTATATATACATGTTTTAATTTCTAGTCAACAGCCACTGAGGGAAATGTAAACAAATGACACAATAGTATGAAACATAGACTATTGCATTTGAACTCCTAGTATGAAATCCATTCAGCTTCTAAATCTTTTGTTGACAGACATGTATTTGCAGCAAATGTCAGTCAACTAAACAAACACAAGGTTCCATAAATTAAATTAAAAAAATAAGAATTTTGAAGTAAATGTGAATATTTGTAAGGCATAATTATATATTTTTAAAGATTTTATTTATTTATTTTTAGAGAGGGAAGGGAGAGAAAAAAAGAGAGAGAGAGAGAAACATCAATGTGCGGTTGCTGGGGGCCATGGCCTGCAACCCAGGCATGTGCCCTGACTGGGAATCGAACCTGTGATGCTTTGGTTCGCAGCCTGCGCTCAATCCACTGAGCTACGCCAGCCAGGGCTAGTTATATTTTTTTAAAAATAGCAATTTTAATAAATTACTTTTACTCTTCAGATCAACCTCAATGTCAAACACCAAGGGGAAAAAGAAAACTATTTTCAGAAAAGTGTTTACAGGAGTCAGAAAAATATACTCTCCCAAATATAATAACAGGCCCACCTGCTTTGTAATACTGTTTTAACAAAAATTCCATTAAGGCCCTGTGGTTTAAAAAACTTACTTTTTAAAAATATTGCTAACAACATTCATACTTATTTTACAGTAAATATTTAAGTCTTTATACTTATGCAAATAACCATTGAGCCTACTAAAAGATAAAAGTTTTTCCTCTTGTTCATCCAGCATATACACTTGCAATTCAGTTCAGACTTGGTCTTCAGAGTTCGTTACCACAGTTTGCCACAACTGAGACTCCTAAATCAGTGACACTATTTGCATCAAAACAACCTTATTTTGGAGCATGCAGCTTAACTCTGTGGCCTTCTTATTCCTGATGCAATGGTTATCCAGCAGCAACAACAGAAGGGGGAAAAAGGCATCTCAGAGCCTGGCTGGAATAAGTGCACTTCTCACTTTCTTCCTGCTGTGTGAAAACTCTTTTTTCATCTAAACTGCAGAATATATTGGTGAACTTAATGGGATCCGACAGTCCATCTTAAACGGTGCCATTAGGTAACAAAGAAAAATCTGAAGTTATATAACCCTTGGTCATTTTGATGACTTCTTTTTCTTTCGATTTGAACTGATAACTGGAATTCCCAAAGGCTTTTTGAATTTTTTGCTTTTATTCTGGGTTTCTTTCTGGATAGTTCTTTAATCATAAACATATGTTTTAAGCAAATTGTTGTAAAATATGGTTAGTGAGATACTAAGTCAAAGGAGCATATCACTAAGGAGGCACTGTTTCCATATTGTTATTTGTAGATTTTGCAACCTCACAAAAATCATACAAAGCCAAAAAGTAAATTGAGAAATACCTGATTTTCAAATTTCCTTTAAATAAATGGTACTGAATAAGTAAATTATGTAACAAGTTTCAGTGTGTGCATATTAAATAAATAACATTGTTGCTGAATATATATTAGGCCATTTACAGGTAAAGAACTTGTGGGTCTTAAGTAAGATAAAAATTTATCTAGCAAAGTAAAGGACATGGCCAGTTTTGAAAATAATTGATATTTATATAACAATAGCATTTATAAAACAAATATATGTATAACCCTTTTGGGTTAGGTACTACTACCAGTCACCATTTTACAGATTGATAAATGTATGTTTATATTTATCAAGTAATTTGTTCTAGATTAGACAGTTTGTAGAGTTTGACGTAGGATTTGAAAACAAGCAATCTAAATCTTAAATTTAAGCTCTCTCTAGACTTTCAGGATCAGTGAGAAAGGCAGAGAAAAAAATGCCTTTAAGGATAAGAAAATTGATTTAACCAAAGTTATAATTTTAATAAGTAGCAGAGAAAGGGCTTCCTTCACATTCACTCTCACTTTCATTTTCAGACTTTCTTCATTATTGGTTTTACTCACATTGTTCTCTGACTTCCTGCTTTGACTCAACAATTTTAGAGTCAATCCATTTTTTCAAATTAATTTCTTTTCACCCTCTCTTCTTCTCCTTTCACTTCCCTAGCCACAGTTTCATATCATGATGAAAGCAGTGAATGGCCAATGTCTGTAACTCTTACATGGTCACCACAGCAGAGATTTTCCTAAACCAATGAATCAATGAATGGCAGAATTTCAAGAAGTGAACTTAATAAAAACACTGAAGTGCAGAATTTTATTAAAGTGGGGGAAAAGTACTTCATAGTTTTAATCTCTATCACCCATGATCATATCTTAATCATGAAACAACTATTTGATTGCTAACTAAAAAGTTAGTAGTTGTGTTATGCATTCATTATGTCAAGTAATTCTATAGCAAGTCCATTGTTGTTATTTCTGTTTTATATTATAGAAACTAAGGCTCTTCATAGTTATCAACCTACCTGAAGGTCAAGAGTTGGGAAGCAACAGAGTGGGTGTTGGAACTCAGGTCTGTCTGAAGCCAGTAAACTGTCAAAGCTCCTAAACTCATCTGCACATACATCTATATCTAGTAATTAACACAAATACACCAATTAAAAAATTGGGGTGGGCTAAAGGGGATTATCACCAAATAGTAATATTTGGGAATAGAATATCCTGATGCTAATATAATTATATCGTCATAGTGTACTCTATTCATTGCTTTTCAAAGAATTTTTAAGAATATTTAAATATGCTTGATATCCTTATTTCGAGGTCCTGCAATATGGTAAATGCATTCCCCTGAGGAGAGTGAGTGAATAATAATAGCCTAATTAAGGCCTGTGGAAATGACTTTCTTTGTGTTTTTGCCCCCCACCATGGGAGTCTTCTACAATGTCATCAATATTTTAATTACATAAAAACAAAATAATTTGCAAGCATGGACTCTGCTGTTGTGTTTTATGGCTTTTTAAACAATGCTCTGGAAGAGACATGTTGACCTTGTTTTGGAAACAAGTTAAGCATTACTTACATTATGAACTTGGAATGAGCAACAATGCAGACCTTCTTCTTAGAGGGATAAACAAATACATACATATGCACAGGCATGCATAACTGCATAAATACTGAACACATGAACAGACATAAATAGGCCTTGTCTATTTTTTGTCCCTACATCCTCACACATTCTATTTTAGTTTTTTTTTTTTAATAATTCTTTTTTTTTTAAGATGTTATTTATTTATTTTTAGAGAGGGAAGGGAGGGAGGGAGAGAGAGAGAGAGAGAGAGGGAGAGGGAGAGAGAGAAACATCAATGTGCGGTTGCTGGGGGTTATGGCCTGCAACCCAGTCATGTACCCTGGCTGGGAATCGAACCTGGGACACTTTGGTTCCCAGCCCGCGCTCAATCCACTGAGCTACGCCAGCCAGGGCTTATTTTAGTTTTTAAAATAAAATACAGTTGTTGAATTTAAGAAATCATACATATACCAATAAACATATATGTATATATACATATAGCTTTTGAATATTTCACTTTTCAAAGGCTGTCAGTGGAGAAGCACTGTCTCCCTAGTCAAATAGGTCTAAACTTTAGCTTAGCATCTAGGTTTATTCTGAACCTCGCCTATCCACCTGCACAAATTCACTCCATCTTTACAAATAACCTTTGGTCAATGTCAGATACTGCCTTTGTCTTGCCATTTCCACACTGTTGCAGTTCTTCTTTCCCCTCAATACAAACTTCTCCAAATGCTTTAGAAATCTCCTCTTCTTCAAAATACGGGGAAATTACCACTACTCATAGATACTGCACACAAAAAAAATAGGCATATACCAATGAAACAGCAAAGTAACCAGAAATAAACCCATGCACACATGGTTAATTAACTTACAACAATGAGCCAAGAATACACAATGGGCAAAGGACAGTCTCTTTAATAAATGGTGCTGGGAAAATTAGATAGTCATATGCAAAAGAATGAAACTGGACCAATATTTTACACCATACATAAAAATTAACTGGAAATTGATTAAAGACTTGAACCTAAGACCAGAAACCATAAAACTCCTAGAATAAAACATAGGCAGTAAGCTTTGGACTTAGGTCTTTTCCATGATTTTTTAAATCTGACACTGAAAGCAAAAGCAACAAAAGCAAAAATAAACAATGAGATTACATCAAACATAAAAGCTTCTGCACAACAAAGGAAACCATTAACAAAATGAAAAATAAACCTACTAATGGGAGAACATATTTGCAAATCATATGTCTGATAAGCATTAATGGCCAAAGTATATAAATAACTCACACAACACAAAAGTTTTAAAAGAGCTGATGAAAAATAGGCAAAATAGGTGATCCGCCATTTTCCAAAGATACAGATGGCCAACAAGTACATGAAAAGATGCTCTGTATCCTTAATCATCAGGGAAATGCAAACCAAACCACAATGAAAGATAACCTCACATCTATTAAAATGACTATTATCAAAAAACAAGATATAACAGCCATTAGTAAAGATGTGGAGGGAAGAGTACTCATGCATTGTTAGTGCAGCCACAATAAAAAAATTGCATGTAGTTTCCTCAAAAAAAAATTAAAAATAGAACAATCATATGCACCTTTATATTCACTGCAGCATAAGTGACAATAGTCAGATTTGGAAATAATGTAAGTGTCCATTCACGGATGAATGGATAAAGAAACTATGGTATTTGTGGGACACGTACATACAAACACACACATAATTTATATTAAGGTCTGTCCAGAAAAGGTCCAGCCATTTTTAATATAATGAGGACCATTTGCACAACATCGATGTAACCTGGCAGCCAAGGAGAGTGGACTGGAATGTGCATGTACGAACAATGATGACTTCACTGTACTAGTCAGTGTGGGTGATAAATCCCATTGAGTGAGTTTGTGTACTGTGTGGCATTTGCATTCAGAACAACTGAGCAAGTACAGCAACAAATCTGCATCAAATTTTGTGGTAAGCTTCAATATTCCTCTGCAGAAACTATTTATATGATTAGGAAGGCTTTCAGGGGTGATGCAAAGAATGCAGCACAAATAAAAGTGTGGCACAAAAGCTTCAAAGACAGTCAAGAATCTGTTGAAAGTGATCTACATTCTGAAAGGCCTGCAACAACCAGAGCCCCTGAAAATATTAAGCATGTACAGGCTACAATCAACAAAGATTGGTGACTGGCAGTGCAAGAACTAGAAGCTGACCTGGGGGGTTCCAACAACTACTGTGTCCAAGATTTTGACATAAGATCTTGATATGAAATGTCCAATGGCAAAATTCGTTCCTTGGTTTCTGCTACCCAGAGCAAAAGGAACATTGTACTGCAGTTGCTAATGACTTGATTCAAACCCTTACCACTGAACCAGATTTCCTCAGGAAGGTCATGGCTGGAGGTGAATCATGGGTTACGGCTATGATTCAGTAACGAAGGCCCAGTTGTCCCAATGGATGTCACCCTGTTCTTCATGCCCAAAGAAGGTGCAACAAAGTTGCAGCAAGATCAAGACCATGTTAACTGTGTTTTTTGATTGGCAAAGTGTTGTCCATCACAAGTAAACCCCTCCAGGCCAAACAATTAATAAGGAATACTATCTCAATGTTCTTCACTGGTTGATAGATGCAATATGACAAAAACGGCCACAGCTGTGGGCAACTGGGATTTGGCAACTTCATCAAAACAATGTGATCACTCATGTGTCATGTGTCATGCAGAGTTTTTCAGTGAAACATCCAATCACTCAGGTGACTCAACTCCTCTATAGCCCAGATTTGGCACCCTGTGACTCCTGGTTTTTCCTAAAACTAAAATCACCTTTGAAAGGGAAGAGATTTGAGGCTATTGATGAGATTCAGGAAGATAGGATGGGGCAGCTGATAGTGATTAGGAGAACTGTGTGAGGTTCCAAGGTGCCTACTTTGAAGGGAACTGAGGCATCATTGTCTTATGTACAATGGTTCTTGTATCTTGTATCTCCTTCAATAAATGTCTCTATTTCTTGGGTCCTGGAAAGACCCATGCATGTGTGTGTGAGTGTGTGATTAATTCATAGGAAAGAATATAACCTTGCCATTCACAATAGCATCAATGAACCTTTAAGACAGTATGCTATACAAAGTAAGTCAAACAAAAAAGGAATTATCATGCGATCTTACTTATATACAGAACCTAAAAAATGCACAAGCAAATAAAAAACCCAGGCTCAAAGATGCAATAAGTACATTTGTGGATGCCAGAGGCAGGCGTTGGAGGGTGGGCAACATTGGGTAAGGGAATCTAAGGTACAACCTTCCAGTTATAAAGTCAATAAGTTATGGGGATGCAATATATAGCATGGTGAATATAGTTAATGATACTGTATTTCATATTTGAAAGCTTTTAATAGAACATCTTAAAAGTTCTCTTCATAAGAAAAATTCCTGTAATTATGGAAGGTGACATATTAATTAGACTTATGGCAGTGACCATTCTGCAATATTTACAAATAGCAAATCATTAAGTACACCTGAAACTAATATAATATTGTATGTCAATTATATCACAATTTTAAAAAAAAAGGCTTAAATCCAACCCCTTCTTCCTATTCCTGCTACCAATACCTTGGTTCAGACCTTATCTTGTGACCCTTTGCAGACTACTGCTAATGTACAATATTTTAAATGTTTATCTTGATAGAACTTTCATTGACTCCTTTTCTAATTATATAAATATTAAAAATAAAAAGTATAAGATTTAAAAAAAAATATTTAGCAACTTTTATGCAAGGAATTTTTTTCCATTTTATTAACATTTACCCAAACATAAGAAGTTCAAGTAATTGACAAAATGCAAGAATAGAACAAGTTTAAATATTTAAAAATATTTTATACCTGAATGATTCATTCCACAATGTCCTCACCATTATATTTCACATCATAATTATTAAGATATCATTACATTATTTCTAAAGAAATCTGAACTACTCTAAGAGACACTCTGGAGGCTTTTAAGATAAATATTTCAAATATTTCAATTAGAGAACAAGTGAATAATCCATCAATGGATTAATTTTGTTTCATAAGCAGGCTAAAGTATAATTTAAAACAAACCAGTGGGGCTGTTACAAAGTACAGTATATCATGCCACACAACAAGGCACAATGCTGCCAAGCTAACATTTATGACAGAAACAAATCTGAGCAAAGGCAAATCAAAGCTGTCAAGTAGTGAAACAATGTAACTGTGCTATTTTAAGGGTTTAAAACATTAAACAGTAAATTTTAAAGCTCTTATTGTTCTCATTTAACAATTCATCAGTTGAGTAGTATCCCATTTTGCAAATGGAAAGTTGCTCTGAGGAGCCCTACAAAATGAAGGACATTTACGGGAAGAAAGGGGGTGGGACAAGGAAGTTACTGGCAAAGAATAGATTAATTTAGGCAAGGTCACCTTCCCCTGAGGATCAGCAGGGGTTATCAGAGAGATTACCTCACTAGTGCTTACCAGGTAACTCCAGATTAACTGATTTAATATCTGTCTTGAGAGAGGTTAAAACTGTAATTAAATTAGGCACTAAGCCTCTGCTGGTAACACAGGCTTAGCACAAGTGAGTCTATCTGGGGCCTGTTGTCTCAGTTTCCACACAAGTAAAAACGTTTAAAAAGAGTTCCTGGATATCTGACGACTACAGTGACAATACTGCCACTTATCTCCCACAATATTCCCCTTGAATAAAAAAAATGTGAATCGCCCTGGCGTAGCTCAGTGGATTGAGCCCAGGCAGGGAACCAAAGTGTCCCAGGTTCGATTCCCAGCCAGGGTACATGCCTGGGTTGCAGGCCATAACCCCCAGCAACCACACATTGATGTTACTCTCTCTCTCTCTATCTCCCTCCCTTCCCTCTCTAAAAAATAATAAATAAATAAAATCTAAAAAAAAAATGTGAATCATTAAGTTCTATATTTAAAAATCACTAGAAAAATTAAATTCCACATAAATTCTTCAAATTTAAATCAAAATTATCTATTATGATTGAGGCCAATGCCTACTCATAAGCAAACCTACGTATGCTGACAGAAACTGCATAAAACAAAAGAGTGATTTACAACAATCACTGGAAAGATGAGCCCCCCATATTTCCCCTAACTTTGGGAAAATGTCTCTGCAGAACAGAGACATTTGACATCATGATTAAAAGGACAGTTGTAACTTAAAGGAGAACTCTGAAAAGGTGGGGCAGGTGAAAGTGGTAGTGGGAAAATGGAGACAACTCTACTTGAAAAACAATAAAAAAGAAAGAAAGGAAAGCATAATATGGGAAAATAGAAAAAAAACACCCTTTGGTAATTTAGTGATGAAGAATAAAAGACAAAAAGTACACTATTAAACGGGACTACAACCCTCCCCCCACCAACAAAAAGAAGTCTTATAAAGCACCTGGATTTGCTATACTGAGAGAAGGGGAAACTATCAAACTAGGGATGTTGTATAAAATGCCTACATCATAAAAGTGAAGTCCTTACAGAGCTATGGTAGAAAATTAAGAAACAAACAACATTCTATACATTAACCAAAGAAAATTCCCTCACAGAAACGAACTACAAAGCAAAAGAAAACTGTTAAGACATAGTGAAAAATTAAACATACTCAAATAAGAAGCTGATGATATAAAATGTACCTTTAATCAGAAATCCAAAATCTAAATACAAAGAGAAAAACACAAGTCAATTAATGAAAAAAAAAAGTTGATTAAAGTCAGGAAAGGAACAGGTGAAAAATATTAAATTATTTCTGAAATAAAGAGTACCTTAGAAGATTTTCAAGGCAGAAAAAACTAAACTGAAAATTTCCTAAGGTTCATTGAAGAAAGGCAGAAAAATAACCAAGAGAATAAAAATGACACGAAAAAGTAGAAGAATCAGAGAGAAGGTAGTGGAAACAGAAGATAGGCAAAAAAATTACCATTTGAATGATCACATATTAATTTGATATAAGAAAAACAAAACAATTGAATAGGGCTAATAATTACATTATAAACCAACAAAATTTTCTAAGAAACGAAAAGACCTTAATCTACATATTGAAAGGGCTCATCTAGGATAACTGACTCAGAAAAATATCAAGGATCATAAATCCTCAAGGCCTCCAGGCAGAGTGGCAAATACTTTACAAGGGCAAAATAATTAGATTAACATCAGACTTTTTGAAACTCTTATATAAATCTAGGCAACAAACAAATATAAAACCCAATTAATACCAAGGATAGAGAAAGAGTGTTCAACATACAGGAACTTCTGAGATTCTCCTCTCTTCAGTCTTCCTTAAAGAATATACTACAAATGAATTTAATGGTAGTAATAGCCATATAAGGTTGCTAGAACTTCCCCTACTCTATTAAACATACACACACGCAATGATTAGTAAGATTAAATGAGAAGATTAAATCAAAGCAGCATCAGTAACAGAACTGGGAATTAACCCAGATCTTCAATTACCAGGGTAATTAGACCCAGCTCTTCAATTATCAGGTTAGTGTACTTTGAATTAAATCACAGCTTTCTCCTCATTCTAGATTAATCAAGGTCAAGCTAGAGACTCTGGACACACACTGCAGCCAACACCTGCCACACATTCAAACGCCTGTAACACGGCACAGGCCCTAAGTGCATTCTTCTTGGTTACAGAATATATACTTAATTCTGCCAACTATGTTTCAAATAGGCACAGATATTTCTAGTAATAAAGCCCTCAGTACTACAAGACCTAAAGCATTTCTGAAAAATTGAATATTAGTGTCAACATAGTAGTTCACATTATATTTTATTGGTGAAACCGGAAAAGTCAGCATTCATGTTGCCTGTCACTGTCAGAACCAGTAAGTAGAGACCAGGATTGAATGTTCCCTGGAGCTTTATTCAGATGCTGGTGATCTGAGAAAACTGAAGCTGAAGTACCCTCAGAAAGGTCTTTATCTGCGCCAGGGACATTCCCTCCCTGGAAGCCAAGGGATCAGATACCATCCACATCCCTTGACAGCCCCCTGGGGCACAAAGGCTGAACTGCTTGCTGACCTGCTGGAGTCACACAGGTCATGCATTTTAGTTCTTGCAACAATAGCTTTCCACGTGCATTAATCACTTAAGCCTACCAACCATAAGGCTAAAATCTTTTAACTCCTGAGTTTCCTAGTCAAAGGTGTATTATAGTCAAGAAATTTAACTGGAGCTTTCATATCCTAATATGTAAAGATATGATTATTCCATTTAATCAGATTCCCGATTAAGTTAAAGAATAAGTTAAATTCTCAACTGAAAGTAAAGTGTCTGACTATTAAACATAAAAGTTACTCAAAGTATTTTCCCATTGATTTACTTTTGAAAATGTGTGCTATCTCTCTGTACTATCCTAAATGTTATCTATGACGCTCCAGCAACACAAATACTCTGAGCCTTTGATATAGAAAATGGAAGTTGGGTTGTTCTGAAAGGTAAATGAGATATTCTGACATAATATTTGGCAGAGAATGCTTTTTATTGCTTAATCCTGTCACTTTTTTCCATCCAACCTCCCAAAACCCCTCCCTTCTGACAGGTCAGGCAAGAAAAGACATATATGTATATACATAAAGCGTTATACATGACATGTGTGTGCATATATATATATAGGTAACATAAACACACAGACACAGACAACAGTGTGGTGACAGCTAGAGGGAAATGGGCTGGGGGCCAGTGGAGGTGGGTAAAAGGGGCAAATAGGGATGAAAAGACACTTTCTCAAGGAGATGGGTGCACAAAGCCATGTGCAGATGACGTTTTATTGAGTTGTACACTTGAAACATACGGTTTTACAAACCAATATCAACCCAATAAATTCAATAGAAAATAAAACAAAAAATAAATTTAAATAAAAAAAAAAAAACAAAGAAAGAAAAAGAACTCCTTGGAGTATAACCTCAATTGTCCTGAGCAAAAACAAGAGGGGAAAAAGTCAGGGAAAGGTAAAGATAGATGTTTGATAGGAGTGTAGAGTAGGCAGTAAAGATTCATCTTTTTTATCATTTTGTGAAAATAACAGAATTGGAAGGCCTAGATTTATAAAGTCAGAAAACCTATCCTAGACAAATGTCTCCTCTGTAAAACTATATTTTGCTTTAGCTTTGAGAAGCAGAAAAGAATACTCGTAGAACCCCACACAAAACTGTCTCATGAAAAAGAAAGAAAGAAGCAGAGTAACAGAGCTAGAAACACGGCCCTGCTCATCATCCTGTGCTGTGTGGGGCCGCCTTCTCCCTGCAGCGGCAACATTCAGTAGTTGCATCTGAAACCACGCATTTGGCAAAGGCGAAAATAACACCTATTTGGCCCTTTGCAGGAAATTTTGGCCTTTTCTGGCCTAGAAAACAACTATTATAACAAGATCCAACTTTTAAAAAGACTAGTAGAAGAGGCTAGCAGGGTAGAAACTGAGTACAAAAGCAAACTGAGCAAAAGTGGTCAGAGTGAGAGGAGAAGAAAGGAAAACACAGATTGGTGGAAGCCAAAAAAGGTGTTAAGGCTAGCAGACGTGAGCAGCTGTTTCAAACAAGCCAGACCTACATGAAACAAGATTGAAATGTGTCTGCTGGTTTAGAGAGATGGAAATTGAATAGCTGCAAAGTGGGTGCTCTGTCAACATGAGCTTTGAAGTATTTCAGAGAGATAGGGCAATAACTAGAAGGGGTTAAGTGGTTACATAAGATGAATAGCAGATTTTGATTTATAAAGATACTACACGTTCCCTCACTTGCACTATTTCTTAGTCTAAATTACAAAGTTGGACAGAAAAGGTCTCATAAAAAACATGTTTTATTTATTCTTTTAAGAAATATATATGTATTCTTTTAAAATCAGATTCTAAGAAGTTAGTTTTATATTGCCTTATTTTAAAGACCCTTTCGACGGAGACTTTGTGTAATGAATCCTTTCTTATTCAAGTGACATAAACCCTTGAAAGCATATTTTCATACTGAGCATGCTGACAGAATACTTATTTAGTTCTATTTGAGTAAAATTTAATGAAAATAGGGAGCTAACTTGTGAAAGACTTAACTGGGGGAAAAAACATGAATGTGTTTTTTATGCGTGTGTACAGGGTCCAGACTGATTTTTATTAGAATTTTCAGTGATGCAATGTAACGATATCATATATTTGGGTACAAAGTAATTCTCTATTTTTAAGTAACTTATTCTCAGGTCCAAATCAGGAAGTACATCCTGACTACTCTAAATATGATGCAAGCATCAAAATTATCCTTTAAATAAGTAATTTTGAAGCAGCAATGAAAGCATTTCCCCACCTCTTACTGATTTAAAAGCTTTATGGACTGTTGAATTGACTTGTAAAATAAATATTCAGGGTCAGAACCGTACAAACTAATAAAAAGACACCTGGTGAGTAAGAGCTTGTAATTTCAAAAGTGGAAAAGAAAACCTGCCGCTTATGAATTTCACTGAGGATTTTATTAAACTCAATAAAGAAATCTCCGGGGAAGTAAATACCCATTTTTGATATTTCCAAGGTCTTTAGAAGGCAAAGCAATTTAACAAATTAACAATAAATGTGTTTATGCAGGGAGAAAAGATTATTTAGAAAAAAATCATTTCCTTTACAGATCTGTTTTCTATTCTCTACTACAGCTCCTTGGAAAAAAGAAAAACAAAACAAACAAAAACAAAAGAAAGACTACATTTTAAAAAAAGATTTCAGTGCTTATCAAACTAATTCACAGATGTTACACGTGGCTAATAAACAAACACAAACTAAAGTGGGACTAATTTTCAGCCAATTACTAATTAAGGTGAATTATGCACATGATTTTAAAGATAATCATATGTTGGATTTAAGTAAAATATTCACTTCTGACAGTATTTTTATTTTTCTGAATAGGACTCCATATTCCATGCACAGTTTCATCAACATTAACAATCGATGGTTAATCTTTTTTAGCAGAATTACAGAAAAGACTATGATTAGATGACATTATTAAATTCTGTTCCAGATTCCACTAGTGTGTGTGTGTGTGTGTGTGTGTGTGTGTGTGTGTGTGTATCTTCCAGACATGATTGCTGAGAGCTTGATGTGGATGTAAATTCTTGAGTGGCTTCAGGGAGAATAAATTTTCCTTTTTCTTGATAGAGCAATGTTCCCCTACAAAAATAGTAGGTCATCATATGGTAGTTTTAATATTTTGCCTACATCTAAAGAAATACCTGTTTATTTCTACTGAATTTTAGGAAAGTTTAATGATATAAGTATGAGTAAGAACATTAGAGGATCAGGACTCTTAGTATAGGACTTGAAAATTGAGATGTACGTTTGGGACAAATTTAGCAACATCCATATATTTGTTTCTGTTGAATTTTGCCAGTCCTTGAACAAAGCAATGGTAAATATAACAGCTTCTTCAGTAAAAGATATGTTTGCCTTGGGCAAAGCCTGCCCATTGCTTCTTGTGCATCTAAATCAACACACCTTTGAAATAAGCATAACCACACTTAAGCAGGCACATAAACTTGTTAGCCATTATGTAATCCATGCACACCTTGCTTTCTCCCGCATTCGTTTATCTTCCTTATGTTTCCTCCTTAACTTCGAATGCATAAGTGACACTACAGAACTGTTGTTCTTGGGAGCATTTTGATCTTGCTTGCCTGCAACTATCATCAGTTTGGCTCAAATAAACTCTTAGAAAAATTCTCTACAGCTTTAGATGCCTCTTTCATCAACAGATACAGGAATAAAATTTCAACCAAATTTACTTTCTCAGGTGATAAAAAAATTACTAAGGAACAGATTTATTTGCTTGACAGACAAATTTACCTTTATATTAGATAGCATAAAGCAGAACTACTAGCAACTATTCAGGCAAATCAGTGAACATAAATGAAATGGTATTATTGGTTCTTTTAAGTTTGCTTGAAGTAATTAATTCTAACCCAGAAACATCCATGAGTAACTGGAAAAAAATCAAATTTCTCAAAGTGCACTGCTAAAGACAAAGTTCTAAATCAAGCTGATGCCACCAAGGCATAGCAACAACAACAAGAAAAAAAAATCAAGAATTCTCTTTATTAGTTGAGGTTCTGGGTTAGATTTTTGTGTTTTATTTAAATTTCTGGTAGTGTAATTTATTTGCTCCCCCTTGGTAGAACATAAAACAGCAAAGAGAAACTGGTTATTATCAATTACTGACTGCAACAAGGTCAAATGCTAACTTAATAAGCCAATACTGAAATTATAAACTACCTTTTAAGTAAAGGCAAGAGGAAAAAAAAAACTAAAACACATGTCACATAACTATTTCTTCCTGTGCATGTCTATAATCACTGTATACCCAAAACGTATATTTTCATACTTTGAATGTCAGATTAGAAGAGAACCCAATGGACTGTGGAAGTCTGTTCTGCCTAGAATAAATTTATGAGTCAAATACTGAGCGACTATCAATTTCAAGTTATATTTTGTCATAAATACCTGTTTGTATGTTATCCTCATGTTCCTTTTCTGTCAAAAACTGATAAAGATTCACTCTTTATCAGTCATTACAATTTTCTCTATGCTGTCAGCAAAAAGATTTAATATGGTGATAAAGAAATAAATGTAGAGTAGTATGTGTTCCTTCCAAGACTTGTTCATTTACTGTAAAGCTTTAAAAACTATTATACACATGTATTTTCTTTATTTTTACTTAAACAATATCATTAATTTATTGAAATACCACAGCCAAACAAAATGTTAAATTTGGTAATTCATGAAAATTATGTATAATTCAGTATATATAAGATACAAAGAATATATAAATAAAAGCCAATTTGTTAAAGAAGTCTTTTCTGTTAGTAATTTAAATTATATGCTTTTTAGAAATTACTTGTATCCATCATTCTAGCTTTGATTTAATTTTAGCTAATATAAATTCTATTATACTAAAATTCTAATGAGCCCTGATTTTTTGTGAGAGACAAAAATAAATGCTGGAAGGAGACTGTCCAAACTTATAAAATTGGTAAATTTTATTTTAATTAATAACATCACTTAATATTTAATAAAATTATTATATTAAAAGTCCACTGTTATAATATTTCTGTATTGAGTGCTCATCCAATTCAATGATCACAAAGAGCCTTATGATGTTACCTATATATCAAACCTGAGAAAGCTGAATCTCATGATAGTTAAAAAATTGCTTTAGACCTTTGAACTATTGAGAGAGCTGCGATTTAAACCCAGTTGACTTCAAATCCTGTGTACTTTTTTGTGTGGGGGGTAAAGACACTTAAATGGGTTAAAGCAGCACTCAAATCTTGAACAAAAGACCAGAGTATAGGTTAGAAGTAGGGAATCTGAGAAGCCCCTTGTTAATGGAAATTATATTATGTATACCTTATCAATGTATGAAGAAAAATATCTTCTTAAAGGCAGCTTCATATATCTTTAAAGACATGAGAAAACCATAGCTAACATCTTAAAAACTGTCAAAAGAATGTTTTTAAAATTAATAAAGTTAATAATAAAGTTAATAATAATTAGTTAAGTAGGTATCTTAACTAAAACACTGGAAGATTTTTTAATTATATCTTGCTTACTCAATAATATAGGTGCAATGAACATGTAAATATTGTTTATTATGACTTAATCATTAAGAGACATAGGACACTTTGAAAAGCCAGGAAGTATCTAAAATTTGAAACACTGTTTTAATATTAACTCCCTAGCATTTCAAATAGGAATGTTCTTACCATAGAATCTTTCAGTCATTTGCACAATTTTATGCAATGAAATTAAGTTTCATATACTTTTTCTTGGCTTTCTGTCACTACAACTAGATACTCTAATAAGGGCAGTTCTAATAATTTGGTTGATTATAAAAAAGTGACAAAATTAGACTATTAAAAGATTCACAGGAATTACAAGAACACGAGAAGACAAAAACAAAGCTGAATTTCATTTGTCTTGTTTTTGTAATAGTGAAAAATTTCACCTTCATGCTAAAGAAAACAAGAATTACACAAAGTGGTTGGGTTGTGGAACCTGCATCCCATTGTTTCCCACAAGCTCTGTTCCAGCCATTTTCCCCTTAGTTACCCACTGCGCACTAACCAGGGCTGCTTGCTGCGATGATACTTAAGCCCTAGCTCCTTGGAAAATTTGCCTCAAGATTCCTTGTCAGCATAAAAATACGTTGTTTCCCCCTACAAAGCTTAATATAATCAGGTTTTAAGGTATCTTTATCAATAAATATTTCCACATCTTTAAAGGTTTCAGGCAAAAGAATAAATACCAGTTTGCTCATTCCCAGAATTTCTTCCTTATTTTGGCCCAGCCTGAAATGCTCTTCTGCTACTTACATAAATAAATGTTTTTTTTTTTTTTTAAACCTGGTCTAATTGAGCTCTCACCTTTTAGAACATTACATATAATATCTCAAATTGCTACATGCATTGTAAAAATTTGTCTCATCTTTCACCTAAGGTTTTCAAATTCATGACCATAAGCCATGCTATTTAGATACTGGCATCTTTAGCTTAGTAATGCATACAGCATGACTTTTGTGATTATATGTCTAGACTGATTACTATTGACATTTTATAGTGATTTTTCAGAATTACTTTTTTCTTGGTTCTTCTACATACTTTGGAAAGTTTTTAGGCTTCTCAGATCAATTATAATTTATGAGTTAAGGAATCACGAAAATCATTATCCAGATGATGAAACTGACTTGTCCAAGGTTAAACTGCTAGTAGTAGTAGAACCAAGTCTGGAACAGTTCCTGAATCCCAGAACTTGAGTAGTCTCTCTAATTTTCCACTAAATAACAACAAGAATGATAAAGGATAAATACATTCTCCAATCCCATACTAGTTCTGTTAAATTAATATATATTTTCCTCTTAGAATTGATTAGTTGGCAAATAAAGCATGGTATTTCCACATCTCCTTTCACATAAGCATACTGGTTATTTCATAGTACTACTGTAAGAATTACTAAGTGCTTAAAATATTTAATATTTAATAAAGTCTTTGGGTGGTCCTAACAGTAAACAATAATTAGTGTCAGCCATGCTCAACCCTACATCAATGCACTGTCGACCTAGAAATCCTCATGATGTTTCTAATCCCATTGGCTATAGAGCTTGAGGCAGAAATAAAGGTGAGGGCTATATAATAATAAGAGACTTCAAGTCAGAGTATGATAAAATAGGCTGCCAATAATAGCATAGAGATTATAAACACTTCAACAATAATTCATTTAAAGCAGTAATGGAACATAATAATTCAATTTGCATTTAAGTGATGCCCACTTTGAAACAGGTATTATGCATAGAGAATATAAAAACATAATTTCTATCAGAAAAAATATTTTCTTATTAAGGAACATTTATAAATACAAATTATATATGTCATGTTCTCTTATAGAGCATAAAAGACAAGAGGGTGTACGGAAGCCTTCACAAAAGAGGTAATATTTATGAGGTGTCTTGAGAGTGTGGAGAGGTTTACCAGGCATTTAAGAAAGAAAAGCATTTCATACAGAAGGAAAAACATCAGCAATAACTCTGAGATAGCAGGCTCAGAAAATGGGGATAAATTCCTATACAGAAGCATCAGATAAAGTGTTGCTGGTGGGGAATGGCCATAAATGGGGCTGGAGAGAAAGTTCAGGTCTAGATGCAGAAATACAGTGGAGGTTGGACCTGAGACTATGGTTAGTAGAGCCATGTGGAAATAGTTTAGCAGCAGAATAACAGAGCTAAACTGAATTTCAGTAGATGACTGATACCAAACCCATCATCATGTTACTGGTTAAGGAAAGTGCCAAAGAGCTCATCTAGGATATTGTTCAATAATACTGGAAGAAAATAATGAATGTATGACCTAGAGCTATGAAACAGGAAAGCTCTGATTAGAAAAGGAACTATTCTAGAATGTACAGGATTTGGTGATTTGAGCTGTAGGTATAAGACAATTTTCTGTATTACTCCAGGACTTTTTAGTTCAGGATATGGGTTGGATAATGAAATTTTTAACCACAACTAGGAATACAGAAGCAATAGAAAATGTATGGAAATGAGCAGAAATTAATTCAGGTTTGTACATGTAGAAAACTGTTAATAAGGTTCTGAAGCTCAGTGATAAAAAGTAAAACCAGATTTTGGAGTTTTTACTATAGAGCATTTTAACCACAATTATTGATTAGGTAACCCAGGAAGAGTGTTTAGAGAGTTGACAAAAAAGAGTTTCTTTATAGGCAATTATCATTTAAGGAATAAAATGTAAAAGGATTGATGAAGAAGACTGTAACTGAGAGACCAATCAGCTTGGCCTGACATTTTGAATAGGAGAAAATTTCAAGAAGTAGGGAGTGATTCCCATTTCAAATGTTATCTTGGCCAACATTATCTTAGGTTTAAATTAATGACCCCTGTTTCAGAATGGCCCAAAACTTATGTGAAAGAAGTAATACTTGCAAAAGAGAACATAAAGAAAATAAGTCAATATACTTTTTTTCACTATATTTAAAGAAAGAAAAGACTGCTTGGTCTAAAAAATGAATCCTGCAGAGTTCTATCTCTAACCTGCAGAGAGGAATGAGTTTCCATCTGCTTGGTTTTCATGCCTACAATTTAGTTTTATAGTTCCCATTTCATTTCCCTTGCTGCAATAAGCCATTTGTACATTGTGCTCTCTAGTAGATAGTTATGTTTCAGAGGGCTTACCCTGTTCACAGGGGAAAAAGCTCGTGGGTGGTGAACAAGGGTGAAAATTCAGGTAAAATGTGTAGTGTTTCAATCACATGAAATGTGCCAAATTTCCTTTTTCGCTACACTTGTTTTGTAAACTATTAATGCTTAATGCTTCATGGCCTGGTCATGATGGCAAACATGAGCATTGTCATAAATATATTCTCCACATTTGATCCATTCATCAGTCTCCTTTTTTTATTTCATTACTGGATTATTATTATTATGAGTGTAAGAGAATTTCTTAAGTCTGTTATTGGTATAGGAGTACATTTTATACATGTTGGATATTGATAACAATAGATTGGGAACTTCTGGGGAACAAAAGATTTCTGCTTAAAGCAAAGAGAAAGACAGAGGAAACTGAACTTGTATTTTTTATTTGAGTTCAGTGTATTAAATAAAACAAATCAATTTCTAGAGAGCTTTTCAGATTTATAAGATGATGTTATTGATTTTAAGTAATTATGTTAAAACAAGTTTTAATGTTTCATATTTCCCCTACTGCAAAGTAAAAACTTCTCCATACATTTTTACTCACATCTACTTTAATAAACATTGTCTTTAGACCATTTGTTTCTTTTCTTTTATGCCCAAAGGTTCTTTAAATATATAACATACCAGTACCCTTTAAAGAAGAAGATGGCACATTTAATAAACTATTGAAGACACAGGCTTTTTTATGTTGTTAAAATCAATTTGATAAATTTTTCATTAATTCACTCATGTGTAAGAGAAAATATATTAAATGTTGGGAATTCCATAGCACATAGTACTAATGGAACTTAGAGTTTAGGAAGAAAACCAGCAAAAAGCTAGAATTATAATGGTTAATTACATCAGCAAAATCTACTAGAATTAATTAACTAAGGTTCTGATGACATCAATACCCACAAGCTATTTTAGGCAACAGAGGATCCCATCCTACCCTGAGAACATAATCTATAACAAATTTATTTATGTAAATTCCAAATGAAAAAGGACATCTATATCCTTAGTATTCTTCAAAAAAAGTTTGAAGCCATAAGTATAATTTGAAAAATATTAAGGATATAAGTATCCTATCAACAGTTTTTATTTGAAATATACTAAGGGTATAGGTTACCTATCATCATAATTATTATTTGAAAAATACTTAGGATATAGCTTGCCTTTTCTATTTGGAATTTACATAATTACATACAATTATAACACAAATAATAGTATATGTAACATATAATAAATAAATTTTATATTATATATGTTACAATATTAATAATAAAATAACTGCAGAAATTGCTTTTGCATATATTAAAGGCTTATTTTGTGACCAGCACTTACTTCAGGTTAAAAAAAGGTTGTCTCATATAATATCATCTTAAATTATAACAGGGTAATATTAATATGAAAGGGAAATGGATTATTAAGATGCTTACACAAATAAATGCTGGTATACAAATTCATATCCAAAAGGGTATCATTCCAAAGTTCATGTCATAACCATTAAACACATATTTTAAAAAGTCAGTGAACATTTTTTATTTCAAAGAAGATTTAGCTTTTTGGGGGGAATGTTCATAGTGAATTTATTTATTTATTTATTATCTTTTTTTATTGTTGTTCAACTACAGTTGTCTTCATTTTCCCACCACCACTAACTTTTAAATAGCATGAGTTATGCTCCCTCTGCTCCTATTTTGCTGAGTGTTTTATCATAAATGGGTGCTGTACCTTATCAAATGCTTTTTCCTCATCAATGCTATGATCATGTGATTTTTGTCTTTGTTTTTGTTTATGTGATGTATTATATTTATTGGTTTGAGAATATTGTACTATCTTTGCATCCCTGGGATGAATCCCACTTGGTCATGGTGTATGATCTTTTGAATGTAGTGTTGGATGCAGTTTGCCAATATTTTGTTGAGGATTTTAGCGTCTATGTTCATCAGCGATATTGGCCTGTAGTTTTCCTTCTTTGTTGTGTCTTTATCTGGTTTTGGGATTAGGATGATGCTGGCTTCATAAAAAGCATTTGGGAGTCTTCCATCTTCTTGGATTTTTTGGAATAGTCTGAGAAGGACATGGGCTAGCTCTTCCTTTAACGTTTTGTAAAATTCTGCTATGAACTCATCCAGTCCAGGGTGTTTGTGTGCCGGGAGTTTTCTGATTAGTGCTTCAATTTCACCAGCTGTTATTGGTTTGTTCAGGCTTCCTGCTTCATCTTGATTCAGTTTTGGAAGATTATATATTTTTAGAAATCTGTCCACTTCACACAGGTTTTCAAGTTTCTTAGCATATAGTTCTTCATAGTAATTTCTAACAATCCTTTGTATTTCTGTAGTATCAGCTGTAATTTCTGCTCTTTCATTTCTGATTTCATTTATTTGGGTCCTCTCCTTTTTTTCTTGATGAGTCTGGTTAAAGGCTTGTCAATTTTGTTTATCTTTTCAAATAACCAGCTCCTGGAATTATTGATTCTTTGAATTGTTCTTTTAGTCTCTATGTCATTTAATTCTGCTCTGATCTTGGTTATTTCCTTCCTTCTACTTGAGCTGGATTTTGTTGTTGTTCCTCCAGTTTTTGTAGGTGTAGGTTTACGTTGTTTATTTGAAATGTAATCTTTTTTAGGTAGGCCTAAATAATAAAAAAGCTTCTGCTCAGCTAAAGAAAACATCAGCAAAATTAAAAAGGGATCCAATCATATGGGAAGATGTATTTGCCAATGATACCTTGAACAAGGGTTTCAACTCCAAAATATATAAAGAACTCACACAATTCCATACCAGGAAGACAAATAATCCACTTAAAAATGGGCAAAGGGCCTGAACGGATACTTCTCCAAGGAGGACATACAGAGGGCCCAGAGACAAATGAAAGGTGCTCAGCATCACTAGCCATCAGAGAGGTGCAAATTAAAACCACAATGAGATACCAACTCACACTGGTCAGAATGGCCATCATTAACAAATCAACAAACAAGTGTTGGCAAGCTTGTGGAGAAAAGGGAACCCTACTGCTTGAAATGTATAAATAATTTTCATAGGGCAAAAAAGCAGTATCTAAAGCAGCATTATTCCCACTGTTGGTGGGAATGTAGACTGGTGCAGCCACTGTGGAAAACTGTGGAATTTCCTCAGAAAACTGAAAATAGAACTGCCTTTGATCTGGCAATTCCACTGCTGGGATTATACCCTAAGAACACTGAAACACCAATTGAAAAGAATCTACACACCACAATGCTCATAGCAGCACAATTTACAATAGCCGAGTGCTGGAAGCAACCTAAGTGCCCACCAGTAAATGAGTGGATCAAAAACCTATGGTACAGTTACCCTGTTTACAATGTAAATGGTAGTTTTACATCATTTATAATGGAATACTATGTAGCAGAAAGGAAGAAGGAGCTCCTACCCTTCACTACAGCATAGCTGGAAGTAGAGAGTGCTATGCTAAGTGAAATAAGCCAGGAGGTGAAAACAAATACCATATGATCTCAACTATACATGGAACCTAATCAACACAACAAACAAGCCAGCAAAATATAACCAGAAACATTGAAATAAAGAACAAACTGACAGTAACCAGAGGGGAAATGGGAGGGGCGTAATGGGGAAAAGGGGTAAGGGTTGTCAAGGAACATGTATAAAGGACTCATGGACAAAGTCAAAGGGGGTAAGGATCGAGGGTGGGAGGTGGGGATCGGTGGGGTGGGAGAAAGTGGTGGCAGGAAAATGGAGACAACTGTACTTGAACAACAATAAAAATAAATGTATAAATAAATAGCATAAGTTAATATGATATTCATTTTTCCTACATTCATCCATCATTCATAGAGAAACAATGCTCTGAGATCATTAAACATTAAGAAATGTAAGTAATCTTTTGGTCCAAAAGTATTAGCACAAAAGGTATTAAGTTCTCAATGTCTGCTATGGTTTGATTAAAAGTACCATCAATGGCATCTTACCATCAAAGCCAAAATTTTAAATCTGGTTCTCACAAAGACAAAAATGAGTAAAATTAAGCATTGTAATTACTATTTAGTGGAGTTAGATTAGTTTTTTCAACGTTATTTGGTAAAATCAACTTTATTTACAAATAAAGAATTTATAACAGACTTTGAAATATAACGTTTTAATACCACTTTGAAAATACTATGTCATTAATTAACTGGCATGCTTTGAAAACATCTCATTGTTTTCATCCTTCCCTGTGTAAAATTTGGTTTGGGAATCATACTTTATAAATGTCAAATTTCAACTTGTGTCAATGTGATCATATTCTAAGAAGGTCTGAATTATTAGATTGTTTAATATAACTTATTTTAATTAACTATACCATCTTAGACTTTTTCCATAATAGCAATTCTGTAAGAGGAACATTAGGGCAATAAACAGCAGCATGTATTTATTTATTTATTATTTTCCATCCTTGATTTGCTATAAAATTCATGACAGTGAAGGCTTTAAAAAAATTTTAAAGCTATATCATCAAGAGCTACAAATGTAAAGGTTACAGAAGTTATATCCATATTGTAACTTCAAACCAAAAAAAAATTACTATAAACTTAAAAATGAAAAATCACCATAAAGTTAAAGTACAAATTGTACCCATGCCTCCAAGCAAATATTTCAAAAGATTATCCTACTGATCACCCTCCCTTACTACACAGTTATCCTATTTGATGGCAACAAATTTCCTCTACTGTAGCTCAGACATTGTTTGCTATGTAAATGTGTTGAACATAATATCAGAAACTGTATGAGTAGAGATGCATCCTACTTATATGTCTTGATATAAAAGTTTGACATTTATGAGTTTAAAATGTAAATATGGTATTCAAAATATATAAATAATTTTCACAGGGCAAAAAAGCAGTATCTAAAAATGCTACAAAGTATGAAAAGTTTAAGATTAAGATGAAATTTTCTATTCTAACACCTCAAATCAGGTCCGTCACATGTTCATTAATATTTCTACTCAGGACTCACTACAGTCAGTGTGTTATTACAAATTAAAAGGTACTTTTCCCTCCTGAGTATATAAGGGCACCTCAGCGATGCACTTACTGATCACTTTGAACACCCATTTGATTTCATGACAGTTATCTTGTGGTTAATGGACTGATTATGAAACTGCAGTCATTACCAAAGATGTTTAATGCTCTATTTTAGTATCCTAATAGAAAATAATGGATTTCATATTTTTATGTGATGAGGTTTAAATGTCAAGTCTTGTTTTCAACTGTACATTTCCAACACCTACCATCTAGGCTCTATTAATAAATTACATGCTCAGCTATTAGAAATGAGTTGTGGGGAGTAAGTACCAAAATTCTTCATAAATCAAGCTTGGCATTAAATTAATTTTCTACTCATTAAGTAGTAAAACCAAATTTGTAGCAACTCTATGGCAAAATCTATTTTAAAATGTATTTTTGTTGCTTGAGTTAACCGCATTTAAAATATAGAAAACAGTATTATCAGGGAAAACAAAGTTAGTTCATCATAATTTAATTTAAGTATCAGAAGTGATAAATAAATTAAGAGGAACTTAAAACTCCTTCCCTCATTTATATACACCTTTTTTGTCTATAATTATTCTAGGAAAATGTTGACTTCACTTTAACAAGCATTTATTGCATATCATTTATGATCCACAGTATCATGGAAAAAGCATTAGTTTTGCAGTGAGGCAAAAACCAAAGCTACCTTATTGCCAAGTTGATTAAGCTGATTTTCAGATCCTCATCCCTAATATTTTAACACCTACTTCATAAAATCATTATAATCTAAGAGGGAAAACACACAACAGTGCTAGCTGATCGCTAGCATGCATTCCTTTGTCCACTCTTATCTAACTTGCTGCCTCTAAATTTCCAAGTCTTACAGGACTTGGTTCTGTCATCTTTCTGATATCTCAACATACACTTCCTTAAAATGGTATCGCCATTACACAGCTTCAGGTTTGTTTGCAGAGGACTACCAAATGTGTGTCTCTTGACCAGGCTGGTTTAAACTTCTATATTTGACTTGTTCACACTGCCACTTGAACACAAACACTGAATTCTTAGACAACAAGCCTACCCCATTCCGTTGATAAGGGAATTTATAGCAGTTTGTGGCACTGGCATCTACTCACCAGTCGATACACAATATAGTAGAGTCACTGTGACACTTTAATTCGACCTATTTGTCCAAACTATTATCAAGTCATGTTAATTATACCTTCAAAAAAGACTTGCCATCACATTAACTGGAGCCACCAGATGGATTGCCAAGTAACATTGTTTCTCCAGCCCTCATTTCTGCTCTTGCCCCTCCAAACCTTGGTCTTGCCTTTCTGCATGGTATCCCACTCATAGTCCTCCAACAAGCCACTGCAGCAGATAGAATCATGTTTTTTTTTTTCAAATGCCAATCTGATCACAACTGTGATATTGTGATTTATAGTGAAAAATAAATATTTGGTCTTAGTCCCCATTTCTGGAACAGAGCTCTAGTGCTTGCTTCTAAAACCTTTAGAATTTCTTAAGTAATGAGAGCCTAAAAGCTGTCTGTTGTTATACCAATGAAGTGACTTTTGGAGATCCCCTGGGTAACCTAAGGATGAGGACTAGTTGCCAGTGGAGCCAACCCTGTGATTAGAGGGTCGTAACTTTCAGTCCACCCCTTGACCTCCAGGCAGGTCAGAGGGGCTGGAGATTAAGTTCAGTCATCAATGGCCAACAATTCAATCAGTCATGCCTATGTAATGAAATTTCCATAAATACCTCAAAGGCCAGGATTCAAATTGCTTCTGGACTGGTGAACATGTAGAGATTTTGGGGGAGGAGTACATTCAGAGAGGGCATGGAAGCCCCAAGCCCTACCCCTACACCTTGCTCTAAGCATCTATTTCATCTGGCCATTTCTGAGTTACATCATTTTAAAGTAAACTCATGATCTAATAAGTAAAATGTTTTTCTGAGTTCTGGGATCCACTCCAGCAAATTTATCAACCAATAAGGGGGCCACTGAAACCCTGGGTCTATAGCAGGTTGGTAGGGAGGAGAGGTGACAACCTGGACTTGCTACAAGCATCCAAATTGATGGTGGTGGGTTGGGGGGAGTAGTCTTGTAGGGCTGAGCCCTTCACCTGTAGTATCCAATGCTATCTCCAGACAGGTAGTGTCAAAATTTAGTTGAACTGTAGAATGCCCAGTTGGTGTCAGAGACCTGTTGATTGGTGTAGAGAAATCTACCCCCTTCCATGTTGGAAACTGGACCCAGAACCTTTAACAACAATCTACTCCCAAGAGTAAAAGTCTCCATTTCAAAGGTTCCTCATTTTGTCTAAAATAAAAGATAAATATTATAAAATGACCTAAATAGATGCCATGATCATTTAGCTGCTGAAAAAAATGAGTATCCAAACCCTCTCTCTACCTTTTTCACTATACTCATTGCTCCAGGAAGCTAAACTGAATGGACCAATCAGTGGGCTCCCATGCCCTATCCTCTGATGGCATGCAGGCACTGAAGAGCCAACCCCATTAGGAGACTGGAGGGCAGAAAATAAAGTATTATCAGGAATTTACTTTAGTCTCCCTCCCTTTGGGTTTGCTCTAGCTGGCAGTAGTCACTGAATGAAAAAAAAAAAAAAAAAAAAGCCCTCTCATAAGGTGGGCAACCCTACGTGACCCTCTTCTTCCCAGTTCCAGCAGTCTCTGTTTCCCCTTTTAGTCTTGGGGTAGCAACAGCTCTCCCAGCCCAAGTTTTTACATCATTCCTTAAAGGACCCCTATATTCAGCTTCTACCTTTGCAATTAGTCCTTAATCATTAAATCCCCAAGGAAACAGCCTAAGTTTTAGAGTGCCATCTGTTTCCGGTTAGACCTAACTCATACACAGATGAAGGTGCTCTCGTAGTTCCAGGAACCCTAGCCTTTTCATACATTGAGTCTTCCACCTGGAACTCTTCCATAACTAATCACCTGGCTCACTCCTCATCATAATTCAAGTCTCAGCTTAAATATTGTTTCATAAGAAATGGCTTAACCACACAATCTGAAAAAGGTCTTAGGTTTTATACTATCTTATAATAGCTTTTTACTTTAGTTCTTGGTACCCAAAATTTTGTGACTGTGTATGTGAGTTATGTTTGTTTATTTATCACTCTACCCTAGGCTCCAGGAAAAGAGGAATCATCTCTGTTTTATTAACTGGAAAACAGTATGTTCTGCACTATAGACACTAGTTACATATTTATTGATAGAAAGGATAAATTCAATAATTACTCTTTCTGTTACAACTATTGAGTACAAACTCTACCTGGATTGACAACATGGATTTGCTACAGGCATCTTAAGTGGTGGTGGTAGGTTGAGGGGGGCAGTCTTATAAAACTGACTAGTTCTACATGGTATGTATAAGATACAAGATATCTATAAGAGCCTTAGCCACTGTGCCTCAGGAGATTGAGCACGGGTCTGAGAACCACAGTGTTGCTAGTTTGATTCCCAGTTAGGGTACATGCCTGGGCTGCAGGCCAGGTCCCCAATAGAGGGTATGTGAGAAGGAACCACACATTGATGCTTCTCTCCCTCTCTTTCTCTCTCCCTTCTCCTCTGTCTAAAAATAAATAAGTCTTTTAAAAAAGATATGTACAAGATATAAAAGATACAACATACAAGTTATGTATCTTATAGAGTCAGTATAGTATAGTTGATGGCATAGTTTCTGGAATTTGACCTTCTGAGTTTAAATTCTAATTCTGCCATATACTACAGGATCCAGCAAGAATAATGTACCTTTTTTATCACATAATTATGTGTGTAATTCTGTAATGTAACAATGTCACACTCAAGTATACCACATGACACTTTAGGTGAAATGTTCAAATTAAAACTATAAATTATTACATACATATTATTACCCTACCAACCCCACTCAAGCAGGCCTTACTTCTGCCAGACCCTGTATTTTTATATATTTTTAACCTAGTGATTCCTTTTCTGCATGCCTCAGTTTCTCTTCCATTTGGTTAAAGGAGATAATAATAGAATCTATCCCATATGCTCATTGTGAGACTGGAATAAGGTAACATTTAAAAGTGTTTAAATTTATGGGCTTGGAGCTGTAAGTGCTGTGTAAGTATTACTGTACTTGTTATTATTGTATTATGTAAACGGCCCATAAAAGAGGAAATACAATGAAAACTGTAAGTCTATAAAGAGTTATCAGTTGAATGAAAGAAGAAAAGTACATATAAAAATAAATTCAATATCACTAACCACAGCTAAATGAGTGGTGGTCTGATAATACATAAAAATAAAGGTATAAGTGGAAGCAAGGGAGGCAGGGGGCTTTGGCTGAGGTAAGGAGGAGCAGTGGAGAGAAAATTCAGACAATTGTAATCAAACAAAATAAAGTAATGCATGGAAAAAAATAAAGGCATAAAGAGCCTTCAAAGTACTCAAATTTATTAAGAAAATTTTAATGATTTATTTTATGGGGCATATAAAAATCACGAGGCATCACGAGCCAGGAAACTTAGTGTTTATGAAGTAGAAATCTTAACTATGGTATCATCAATTACTATATTCAATAAGAATTTTAAATATCATTGCATAAACCTAATTTTTAAAAATGTATACTTTATATTTGCTTCTTTTCTTATATGGATATATTAATAAATACAGGAAGTGAACACAAATTATATGGCTATATAATACATATTTATATGTATATGAGTATATAGGTGTAAAGTGTTCTCTGAACTACATTCCCATATTATTTCGTAGTGATAATCCATTAAAAATGTTATCTGAGCTACATCTTAATTCTATATCTGTAGTCTATAGTTATTGAAACAAGTATACTATTGAAATAATGTGATT
Organism: Phyllostomus discolor; assembly: GCF_004126475.2. Classification (NCBI taxonomy): domain Eukaryota; kingdom Metazoa; phylum Chordata; class Mammalia; order Chiroptera; family Phyllostomidae; genus Phyllostomus; species Phyllostomus discolor. The sequence goes on from NC_040903.2 coordinate 98,153,344, forward strand.
AATTCCACCTAAAACAGAATAATGATCAAAGGCATGTTTTTATCAGACTGATCTTTAATCACTGAAAATAGAATATAAAATTTTATTAGAAGATATATATCATTCCTAGTCTATCATTCCTGCAGCAGATTACTCTCATCAAATTTGAGACATCTATTAGTAGAAAGAACACATTATTTAAGGGTTGCCTCCCAACTCCTAAAAGCCTTACACACTCTCCCCTGGAATTCCAATCAGCTTTCTGCAAATTTCAACTTCTCTTTTTAAATTTTCTTCTCTATAAGCTTTAACTGAAATCTGGCTCTTAAAGCCACAGCCTCCCCCACAGCTCTCTCAAATGACAGCTACTTTGTCCTCCATAACCCCTGTTTTTCCTGAGTAGGTAGGAAGCAGAGGTATTCTGGCTTACTCCTTTTTGACACCTGTGAATCATTCTCCTTTTTGCCTCTGTAACCACTTCCAACCTTAAATCACATGTCATCAAATACACCAACCACCGCCCCCCATCCATACAGGCATCCACCATACCTCTCACACCTCATCTCCTGAAGAGTCTGTTTCCTACTCTACTCAAATGTTCTCTTATGCCTCTGTGCTTCTTGAATGCAGTCTCCTCAAATGATCAAATTTTCATCCATCCAATCTCAGTCATTCTTTCCTATGCTCATGCATTTTTCACTCATCTATTCAGCAAAGATTAATTGTTCAGCTCTCTGAATCCGTCTGATAATATTAGAGGCAGGAAGGACTCAGTAGATTGGGAAGAGGGAAAAAAACAAAGTTTCTGCTCTAAAGGATTTTGAGTTCTAGTAGAGGGAAAAGACAAAACAATATAAAAATAGTTAAACCTGGACATTTTCTTTAATAACTATAATTCATCAATCCAGTATTGCAATTTTAGGCAATCTCATCTTCAAAATTCATTATCTGTGAGTACCTTTTGCAACATTTTTCCCACCTTGCAGAGACCTACCATCCATTGGCAAAATCACTTGTTTCTCAGTATTCCTCACCCACCTCTGTACCCTGCATAAATTCCATTGTTCATCACCATATTACTTTATTGCACACAACCTCATTTCCTTAAGCCAAACAACCCTTGTGAAATATGCTATTTCTCCTGGAATTTATGCAACTCAACACGATGGGAGAAAAACACAAACTACACAGAGTGAGCTTCCTTTATATTTGTGTTCTCCAATCTCGAATGCGATCCTGTGCTCTGCCTGGTGACTGTATCTCTCCTGCATGTGTGTTCTGCCACTCTTACTGGCTATTGACAAGCTGTGTGGCCTGCGACTTTTCTAAAATAGTTTTGAAATTTTCTGTATCCCTAATATTTTCTCAGATAAAATTTAAAATCTTTATTATAAATTATTTGCAAATAATATCACTTCATATAAACAATAAATGTTATTTGTCTGAAAACAAAACATGGTTTATACATACCAATTATTTTTGTGACCACTGAGCTCTAAGTATTTTTGTTTTCTGCTATATTGATTTATTAAAATTATTAATTTATAATTAATCAATATAGATAAATATATTTTAAATCCTGACTAGTAATTATCAAGTATAAATATATAACTTTATTAGGCTACATTACATCATAACATACAAAGTCAGTTTTAGGTTTTGTTTTTTCTGATTTTGTATGTGTATCAATGAATTAATATCATTGCTCATTATAGCTTGAGTTCATATAAATTTATATTTCTTGTTCTCCTTTTTATAGATTTAAGAATAAATAAGTGGGGATAGGAAGAGTTTTATTATAGGAATATATGTCAGTTTATTAAAGTCCTAAGAATGCTAATAATCACATCGTGATATATCGCCAAATGTAATTTATCTAACAGTTGTTAAATTGATTAGGTCCTCACTTTTGATTAAAGCAAATATTTGAAAACCATTTGATTTGCAAAAGGGCTTGTTACTTAAGTGATAGAATCATTCACTTTCTTAACTCACATAATAACTATGAACAGGAAAATGACAACAAACTCACAACTATCAACAACTGAAAATAAAATAAAACAAAAAAAAAACAAAGTAACAAAACAACTAGAACAGGAAAAGAATCACAGAGATGGAGATCATACGGAGGATTATCAGCAGGGAGTGGGGAGAAAGGGGGGAAAGGTTCAGGGAATAAGCATAAATGGTAGGTACAAAACAGACAGGAGCCAGTTAAGAACAGTATAGGAAATGGAGAAGTCAAAGAACATATATGTACGACCCATGGATGAAAAAATGGGACAACTGTAATAGCATAATCAATAAAATAGACTTGAAAATAAAAAATTACATTGATCTTTCTGTGTTGAGTCAGAGGTTTCTTCACTCAGGGACAATGCCCCAGAATGGTGGAGGAGCTCTGTGGCAGACACTGAAAGAAGAGGTGATAAGGAAAGCCTATCGGGCAGCTCCTCCTTCAGGCAGATAGCCTTTAAGGAAGAACACCATAAAGCAGAGGGTTTTGAAAGTAACTTTAAAAATGGTCAGTGACCACACACCCACTGGAAAGTTTACATGTTCCTCAGTTTGCAGACCCTGCCCTAGATCACTATATTCATTTTTTCCTTCTCAGATCTCCAGTACTTCCTTGCTCATCCTGCTCTCAGCTGATTATCTTGCTCTTACTGAGAAAATAGGATAAGCAAAGAACAGAAAAGGGTCTACAAACCCCACAACCACACATTTACACCTATGAGCATGGGTGTATGTGCCTATACATTTCTGTCCTCTTTATTCTAAGGGTAACTGTGGACTGTCTGTGTGAGACCATCCCCTCCCTCCGTGAACCAGATCCCCTCAAGGAATTTTTCTCTCAGCAATTATTTTCTTTCTCTTTCCCACATCATCACATTTTCTCCTTTCATTTTACTACTTGCAGCAACTTTCAAATATGCTTTAAAAATTTCATTTTATCCCATTTCTTCCTGAAGCTACAGCCCTATTTTTCTATTTTGCTTCACCAAAAAACAAAAAACAAACAAACAAACAAACAAGTTGAAAGAGCTTCCTGAACTCAAAAACTCTAACTCCTCTCGGTCCATTCTTTCTAACCTCAGCTGAAGGGTGCACTGCACCCTCCACCACACCGCTGCAACTGCTGTTGTCAGAGTCACTAGTGATTCCATCTCACTCTACCTCTGTCATGCTGGAAACACTTTCCTGCGTCCTTCCAGGATGTTGCTCCTAGTTTCCTTTTCCCTCATTGGCTACTCCCTCAGTACAGCTCCGGTTTTCCACCTCCTAGACTTCCCACATCAGCTTTTCCTCACTGCTGGACAGGAAGGGGCACAGAGACACTCGATGACAACAGTCAGAGTGCAGAAAGAAAACATGGACATCTAGGGCTCGCCTATGTATAATATCTCACTAATCTGTTTTGTATGTGATTATACCATCGGAAATGTATGTTGAAAAGGTTAAAAAGAAGAAAAGATGAATTACAAATTAACAATTGGTATTCTAATTATCATTAGCTTATATGAGGGTAACTTGACAGAAAGTAATGTCAATTACTAAATATCATCAAACATTTCATTAAATGTTGGCCAGAAAAATTTCATTCTAGAACACAAAACACTTTTATCTATTTTGGCTATTAGAAACCATTTGATGCTTTTATTCCACTCAGCCTCATTTCAGGGAAGGCTAGAAATTAAATAATACTTAAAGAATATAGTAAGTATAAAGTTGTTAAATGTATGACATTATTGGTAATGAAATATTTTGAGGCTTACAGTAAGATATTTATTCCATGTTATTTATTTATTATTCATTTGTCCTTTAAGAACTCCTTCAATATAACATACTAGGTTCCAATGTGAATGAGCACATCTAAAGGGGAAATGTTTAAATTCTAACATACTGTGAGATTAATAAACCATGAAAATCTCACATTACTACAGTGGCAGGGCATTAATTGCCTTTAGGTACAGGTTTCATCTCTATGTCTCATAAAAATTTAGTTATGATTTTTTGAGATATTAAGACAATTGCTAAAACAAAACTGTTTCTATACTCAATATACATATTAATAGTCATAAGATTAATACTAAGTTCTACAAAGCATATATTTTAAATATTCAGGTACAGCAAGCCTTTCATTAAAGTTATTTTATTCAATGTCATTTCATTAGAATTTTGATGAGATGTCATGGGAACTTAACTCCTATTTATATCAGTCAGCCTATGGTAAAATCAGTTTCATTTTATGTTGTTTCACTTAAAGTTGCTGAACCTAGTGAGGGTGTTAAGTGACAAGTTCCCATAAGTTATCTATGTTAGGCTAGTCTGCCCAACTATCAGTAATGAAAGTATCAGAAGTGCCCCATTACCTCCCCAGTCAGCATCATGCTGTGACCGAACTAGAACTAATAAGTGAGATAAATCAGGAAATGCTCGTGGCAATAATGCTCAAGTACAGTCATCGAGAAAGCAACGGCCAGAAAGAAGACAAAACAAAAGATTAATCTTTAAAATTGCTCTTATTCAGAGGTTTACTCTTTCAGGTTAAAGATAGTGCTTGCCTTTAGGCAAATCAAGTATACATAATTATAACAAAAAAACTTGCATTTGTAATTAAGGAAAAAATAATTCAATCCCTTATTTTACTCAATAGAGATCTCTATGTCTGAGTTACATTTTGTGAATAACCTGGTAAATTTCAGACAGTTCTTTATAAAAAAAAAACAGTGTGTATGTATGTGTGTACATATAATGAACATATAATGCATTATTCTTGTTATTATTCATGTTTATTCCTCAACATAGGTGCCATAAAGACTTATGTTCTCCTGGTATATCATTATATAATAGAAGAATCCCTGCCCCTCATAATATTTAAATTTTCTAGAAAGATAATGTGGAGAGTAAAGGTTGTCCTTTTGTTTAGATGTTAAAGAAAATAATTAGTAGCTGCATGCTATGACAAAAGTATATCATTATTATAGCTTTTTTTGCACACACACACACCCACTCTTATACTCATACATGTATGAAAATACTCAATGGTAAAAACGTATAGCTCCCAAACTCTTCTATAAATGGGGTTCCAAGAGGTTAACTATTTTAATTTAATACACACACATTTATATTTATATCTATATGTACACACACATATAAACAGGGATTGGAAAAGGTAGATTTAGAGTTACAATACAAATTAACTACTTAATAATTAATAAATAATAATACAAAAATAAACTGTTTCACATACTTACAACTATAAACCTACTTTTGCCTACCCTGTATGTATATGTATGTACATATGTATATGCATACTCACACAAATATAAACAAACTGGCATACTTCACAGATCTGGAACATTTAGAAAGTTTATATGAAATCAAAAAAGACCCCAAATAGCCTCAGCAATCTTGAGAAAGAAGAACAAATTTGGAGGGATCACAATACCTAATATCAAACTATGTAACAAGCCCACTGTAATCAAAACAGCCTGGTACTGGCCTAAGAACAGACACATAGATCAATAGAAAAGAACAGAAATCCCAGGGTAAAGATATCCACACCATTATGGTCAATTGATATTTGACAATGGAGGCAAGAGCATGAAATGGAGTAAAGACAGTTTATTCAATAAATGGTGTTGGGAAAATTGGACAGGGACTTGCAAAAAAAGAAAAATAGTCCACCAATCTGTACCACACACAAGAATAAATTCAAAATGTATAAAAGACTGAAATATAAGTCATGAAACAATAAAAATTCTAGAAGAAAACATAGATAATAACATCTCTCATTGGAAAATTTTTGCCGATATGTCTCCTCAGGGAAAGGGAACAAAAGAAAAATTTAAAAATGTGACTTTAGTAAAAGAAACCATCAACAAAGTGAAAAGGGAACCCACTGAATGGGAGAACATATTTGCCAATGGTATATCTGATAAGGGGTTAATTTCCAAAATATATAAAGAATTATACAACTCAATACCAGGAAGACAAACAATACAATTAAAAATGCGCAAAGGACCTGAATAGATACTTCTCTAAAGAGGACATAGAGATAACCACTAGACATATGAAAAAATGCTCAACATCACTAATCGTCAGAGAAATGCAAATTAAAACCTCAATGAATTATCACCTCACTTCCGGCAGAATGGCCATGCCACCATCAATAAATCAACAAACAAGTGCTGGCAAGGATGTGGAGAAAAAGGAACCTTCAGGCACCATTGGTGGGAATGAAGACTGGTACAGCCACTGTTGAATAGAGAATGAAGTTTCCTCAAAGAATTAAAAAGACTATCTTTTGACCCAGGGATCCCTCTCCTGAAAATACGTATTAAGAATGCTGACACCAATTCAAAATAATATATGCAACCCTATGTTCACAGCAGCATTATTCACAATAGCCAAGATCTGGAAACAGCCCAAGTGCCCTTCAGTAGATGAGTGGATAAAAAAGCTGTAGTACATTAATACAATAGAATACTACATGGCCATAAAAATAGAAGAAAATCTTACCCTTTGCCACAGCATGGATAGACCTGGAGATTATCATACTAAGTGAAATAAGCCAGTCAGAGAAAGACAAATACCATATAATTTCACTCATATGTAGAATCTAATGAACAAAGTAAACTGACAAACAAAATAGAAACAGAGTCATGGATACATGGATTATACTGATAGCCGTCAGGGGGGAGGGGATTAGAGAGGGAACTGAAGGAAAGAAGGTGAAGGTATTAGGCCAATATCATATATACAAAACCCGTAGACACAGGCAACAGTGTGGTGATGACCAGAAGGGAGGGGGTATAGAGACTGGGTGGAGGTGGGCAAAGTGGGGGCATGGGGACATCTGTAATAATGTCAATAATAAAAATAACATTGAAAAACATAGATAACAAAATATTAAGAAAACAACCTATTTTAAAAGCAATACATTAAATTAATATATGATAATAATAATATTTAGTAAGATTGTTTAGTAACCATCAAATAATAACATATTTTAAAATTAGTTATGATACTTGACAGAAGAAAATCAACTGCTAAGATAGTTATTTCTATAGCCAATGAGCATATGTATTTAATTATGTTAAAATCATCTCTATGTTTTAAAAATATGAGAATACTAATTATAATAGGGCTAGATCACCCAACTACCAATAATGAAAGTGCAAAATTGTCTTCATTACATCTGATACTGTAGTGGAACTAATTAATGAGAAAAATATTCACAAAATACTTGACAACCATATCCAATCACTTCCCTTTAGACATCTCACCAGTGTATTGCTCAGAAGAGGCAATTTTCAATAGGAGGGTGTACGAAAACATTTAGCATATGATCCTTTATTGAGGGAGGGTAGGTCCAAATGATACAATGTGGAGGAAGTTTAGAGATTTCCTATGCAGAGAAAAGATCTAAATGATTCAAAATGAAAGGAGAAGGGAACTAAAATTAACAAAATAGCACAGCGAATTGCACCTAGGATCAAAACAAAAAAGTGATCCTTAGTTTTCCCCCTAAGGGAAAAGAAATGCATAAAAAGAACAACTTCAATTTTAATAAACAAGATTACTAAATTAGTTTTATGAGGTATAGATCTGTAAGATATAGATAAGACAAGAATGATGATAGATGGATAGACAGACAAATGTTTAGATAGATAGATAGATAGATAGATAGATAGATAGATAGATAAAGACAGACAGACTGGCCAAATTTTGTTCCTCCTTCAGTAGATTTCTCAATACAACTATTTTTTTGAAAGAGAATTTCAATATCCTCCAATGAAACTTTCTTGAATTCTAAAAATTCTTTTGCATCCATTGCTTTTCTAGTCATCCAATCAAAAGATAAAAGATTATATTAAACACCAACACCACAAAATGAAACTAAAGTAGCACATCATTCAACATATAAACCCTAACTTGTTTCTATATAGAAACATTATACTATAGTCTATTTCATTTATTCCATTCTTTATTTTCAGGTTTCCTTTTATATTTATGCTTAAAAAAGTCATCTGACGTCCACATAAAATAAAAGTGGCTTTTGATCTCAGTGAGTTGTCAAAAGTTTCATTTAGGGAAGGGAAACCCTATTTTAAAATCAGGTCTTCTATGGAAACAAAGCTGGCACAACTAACGAATGAAAATCAGCCTTCACAGCAGCTCCTAGCTTTCACAGTTGGAGGCCCTGAAGACAAGTGGCCAGATGGGGAAACAGTCACAACTTGATTAGGGAAGGATGGTAATGGATAGACATAAAAATCTATCTTTTACCTTTTTCTCTTTTCCATTTTTTTGGGAAGGAAAATATGCATCAATTCTCCATGTAAGAGAACACAAACTAAAAATCTCAGAGATTAATAATCACAATTTGAAAACAGATAGATGGACATTTTTCTTTAAATAATGTTTGGACAATACAAAATCCTCTATGATTCTTGCTTATTTGCCCCTTTTGTTCATTTATGTCTTTTATTCTTTTATTTTTTTTTCTATATTTAAGGGACAAAGAAAAGAGGTAAGGAATAATTGTACAACTTACAATATGTCTATTTTTATTTTCAGCTTTGTTCTGAGCCATTATGCTTTTATTGCTTTGGGATATGAGAAAGAGATAATCACTACTATTTTGGCAAATAGCAATCAGTGTAAAGAACAAAACTAGTGTGTTCTTTCATGCTTGGATTTTATTTCTATGTACAAATTCACATTCCTTTATGCTTCATTTAATTCTTCAATTTTTCTTGTTAAATGTAAAAATTGTGCATAAAATATAGGCAGTCAAATTATGAAATAACTACTTAAAGATTTTATTTCAGTGAAAAGCAAATTGAAAAAAGTGAGTGCATCGATCAAACCTATCCATCTACCTATTAGGACAGAACAAAATTACGTATTGGTATACAAACTACTAAAGAATAGCTAATGTCCAAAACGAGAGACAATCTTGAGTGAAACATTGAATACAGAATATAAAGTGAATTTAGCAATGTTTGTCACTTTTCAAAGTTCATATTTAAATGCTGAAAATCCGTTTAATTTACATTAGCTCAAAAACATGTGGACTGACAAGTAAGTCAAGCCCAATGACGCTTAATAAAGCTCTAAACATCAAAAATAAGAAAGTATATTAGTTTTCAGTTTACTTATGATCTCTCACCAGAATTTTGCTTGTTATATAAAAATGTTTTCTAAATTCTTTTTGCTAACCCTAAAATAAATAACAGGAAGAATACTCTGATGAATAGTGTTTTCTAACGATCACTGGCTTGCATTAGACTAATGCTATGTTTTTAGGAATAATCTTTCTATACACATAGAGGTAACCTACAGACTCAAAAGAAGACAGTTCAATACTTTGCTGTATGTATTCACACTCATAATCAACACTCACTAAGCAACTAACATGCTAGGGTGAGCAACGCACAGAAGGTTGACATGCAAATAAAACAGCCCACCTCTCCTAGAGACACATATGTGGAGGCAGAGCTACAAGACAAAGTTCTAAGTGGTTTTCTAGAGTGAAGATCAGGACTGTGGAGCAGAGAAAGACAGCAATATTACCTGCAGTGTTGAGGAAGGCTAAGAAACATTAATTGGAACTCAAAGAATTTGACAGTATAGCACTTACAAGAAAGTCTTCATCACAATTCAGTTTCAGATTACTGAGGCTCAAATAAGTTTAACACGTGAGGATTTCAACTTACATCATCATGTCATAGTATGCAATGTCAAATTTAATCTTTGGGTTGATTCTTTCCTCTATTTAAAAACCTAAATGATACTACTATTTATTACATGTGTCTTATAAAACAAAATACGACATAAGGTGCAAATATTTAGGATCTTTTGAATTGGAGGGGATAATGGGGGGAAAGGGGGAGGATGGTTTTCAGGAACACGTACAAAGGACATAGGGACAAAACCAAAGAGGGGTAGGACCAAGGGTGGGGAGTGGGGATGAGTGGGTGGGGGGGAATGGTGGGGGAAATGGAGACACTGTACTTGAACAATACAAAAAGTTAAAATTTTTTTCAAAACAAAAGAAAAAAATAAAACAAAATACATATTCAGGTTTAACTACAGCAAGTACATTAAAACTAATGGATGGCATGTGTGCTGTAGACAGAATCTGTTGTTCAGATGCTATACGCCTCCCCACTGCCAGCTATACTTTTCCTATGAATACACTATATCTTATGAGTCATTTTCAGTTTGGACTTATCCAGTTAACCAGTGGAATGTAGGAGGAAGTGCCAGAATGCTAGTTTTTAATGTATCCTTTAGAGATACTTCATGATTCCAACCTACCCTCTTGTACTCCTATACTCCACCAAAAGATTATTCCCTGAGCAGCTCCTGATGCCAGAATGAGGAGATGGCTACACCAGATCTGAGAACAACTCTCAGCCAAGGCCAAGGTAGGCTGTTTTAGCTGATTTCAGAAAGCAAAGCAAAAGCAAAATTGATCCTAAGACCAATGAGCTCTGAGATAGGCAGTTGTATATTCTGCAGCATCAGTGCAGGAAAGCTGACTAATATAGTCATTTGTATTTTCCTTCTGCTTTAAACTGACTTTCTCTCCCACTTCTCAGTTATTGTGGCATTACACATGTGTGCTGTGTCCCTTCTAATCTGCTATGGAATACAGCAAGATTGAAAGAAAAATGCTACATTTTAAATTATGCATTACCTTTCATGATTAAACAATCTATCCAATGCCCCCAAAAAATACTAACAAAGTTCCCTCAAATATTTTGCAAAAGCAAATTATTTATGATAACATTAGAAAAAAAATTCTGTGGTTAGAGTACATAGGTAATTTGTTTACATTCTTAGTTCTGAGGAGGATGTAATAAAAAAACTCTTTATATGCTCAATACATATTAATATTGATTGATGGCTCTTGCATACTTGGTCTTCACAGCATAGAAATTATCTCACAGTTAAATACAATTTTCTCTTTGCATGATACTATTTTAACTGAAACCCCTCCATGATCAGGACCATACCCTCACTTTCAAATGGTTCAGTGGTAACTGAAATTTGATCAGACAAAGGACACAGTTCCAATATGCATGCATTTCAGTGACCATGGTGCCATGCAAATAAGGACTTCTGGTATTTATCAACATCTTGCAGTTAGCAAAAAATAACTTCGCAATATTACTTTTAACATTTCAGTATTGTTGCCTTAAAATAAATCATAGTGAATAAACAGTAATTCATATTGGCCTTTCATCCATTCTATGTATTTGGTAACTTTTACTTTCTTTGGGGTTTCTGCAGTAGATTTCAATCCATGTCGAGGAACACAGTAGTGGAATTGCCTTAGTTGATCAAACTTAGTGTGTTTGACTAAAATGACCAATGCACTTCTTCACAGCTTAAATAGAGGACCTCATAAAAACTTGGTAAAATGGAAACTAGTCACCCTCAGTTTATGAGTACAAATCAATTCTAAGAAATATAATCTACTCATGTTTTATAAATAGTGAAATAGAGGAGATCTACTGATAAATGTGTGGCTTTCAACTCTATTTGAATATGTAGGTCAATATTCCACATTAAAAACATTTGTCACAAATTCCAACCCCTCAGTACAAACATTAATTTCAAGTATGCATTTTCTATTTTATACTTTTGAATAAGTCTGTCACAGATCATTTTCTGAAAAGAACTCAATGACTCTTTTTTTCTAACTGTCCCTCAGTAGCTCTGTAACTATTTTGGTAGGAACTGAGTCCATTCTAACAGGCTTCTTTAATTGTTGTGTCTTCACGTGGAATCTGTCATGTTTTCACTGAGTCACTTTGGACCTATGTTATCAAAATTATGTTCCAGCACTATTGTTCAAGTGACATCATGAAACAGGTCCCATTTATTCTTTGAGAGGTTTCTGTTTATTTTTAAATTGAACAGATGACACATTAAAACTTTTTTTGCAAGAGATATTATTTGAATGAATCCCTCTACTGATGAAAATAAACACATAAAGTGATAATAATTTTAATATCAAAATGTTTTTCATCAGTAAAAGCAAAGGGCTTTGATTCACTCCTTCCCACATTCCATTTCACTACTTCAGAGGCCTGATAATTACAGAAGTATCTGTTTACAATCTAGAACTCAAAATCAAATAACTGTGGGCCCTTTATTTAAAGTCATGAATTGTCAACCTGTACATCTGTAAAATAATAATTTCTGCCATATATTTAGAACTTTCATTAAAAATAAATAATATTATAACATAAGCTATAAATCATTGTTCATATGTATTATTACTATAATTAAATGTTATAACTGTTTAATTTTTACATATTCATATAAAAGTGGGCATCCCTGAGCTCAAGGATAATTAATGCTACCATGGGGTATTGTTTATGTGTGGAAATGACTTATATATTTGTTGGCATGAAATACATTGACATGTGTTATTTCAGGTGCTCAATTGCCCATAAGGATGAAATAAAGTAGACGTGAAGGCAGCTAAGCTGTAATTACCTAGGGGATGGATAAATATACACTTCTAAAGTAAGTAGGCATACAATTCATAATACATCATACCCAATGTCACCCCAATAAATTCAATGAAAATAAAGTGAGTAGGTAAAAGCAGTGTGTCTTAATAAGCTAACCAATTTGGGAAATCTGCATCAAGCTAGCCATTCACAGTGGTCATATTAACCCAAGTTAGATTCGTAACAATAGTAAGTAAGCCTTTGAGTTGCTCTTATTTTTAAAGTATTATTATCTATTTATAACAAACTAACCGTTGTTAGGTTATAAGATACTAACCACTTCAACAAGAGGTAATAAGTGCTCAGAAATTTAAGTGATTTTTTAAAAGATTTTATTTATTTATTATTTATTTCTGGAGAGGGAAGGGAGGGAGAAAGAGAGAGAGAGAGAAACATCAATGTGTGGTTGCTGGTGGTTATGGCCGGCAACCCAGGCATGTGCCCTGACTGGGAATCGAACCTGTGATACTTTGGTTCACAGCCCGTGCTCAATCCACTGAGCTACGCCAGCCAGGAATTTAAGTGATTTTTAAAACATAGAATCCAGTTATCTAAAATTGGCGAGGGGGTTGGTATACCATATTAGGGCTCGTACAGATATTTACTTCACGGAACTACTGAACCAAAACTGAGAATACAAAAGAATGAGGATATTTCAATATTTGGTAAATTTGCAGACAGGGTAATGTCGATACCAGATTAACACCAGGAACATCAACCATGAGAGCATCTGAAAAGAATACCAAATGGGACCAGAGACTACAGAAATTAGGTGCCCAGGCCAGAATAACCAGGTGCAGAAATCAGAACAAGGAATATAGGCAGCAACAAAGCCATACTAGAAGCTGAAAAGGAAATTATTTTGAACCAATGGCTATGTAACCCAGGAGACCCATCTATTATCTACAGCAGCAACCATTCTGAAAGTATGCTGGAGTTGGGATCGTGAGTTTTAAGGTGTAGGGAATTGATTAAATGGCAGACTTTTAATTGTTATATAAGAAAAACAGGTAGTCTTCAATAAAAAATATAGCTATTATTTATTGAACCATATGCTTGATATTTCCAGTTATTTTAAAAACTCTCTAATGAGTTTGCGAGTTGGGTATAAATTTCAAAATGTGTAAATCCCCAAGACTCAGCAAGATTATGAAGCTTGCTCAGAGTCACTAAACTTTCATGAGACAAAACAGAAATTTAGAAGTAAAGCCTGAACTGATAACAATTTTTCCCTTTCCCCAATATTAGTGAAATCTCAAGGAATATTATATGAATACTGACCCCCAAGACTGAGCTTTTAACTACTATCTTGTCTATTTTCAAAATCTGTCTTAAAAAGTTTAAATCTTAAGCTAGCATATGGTTCTCATTTGCAGCCCAAAATAAGAGGACATTCACTCATAAGGTTGAATTACAAGATACTGAAATTCGTTTTTAACAGTTGAGATCATATTCCATTTCTCCACATGTAAATATGTTCTTTTAATCTTTCTCTGTACACTGGTGTTAATGACCCTGTATACTATGTTGAAACATGAATCAAAAAATGCTCCTAAAAAGAAATAAATGTTGAAGAATGACATTTGTTCAGAGAAAATTTAATTATGAATTTGGAATATTACCTACCCACATCATTAACTATTAGTCCCAGAACTTAATAAAGTATAAGGCATTCTCATTATCCTAGTATTTATTATCCAAGGCTCTATATTTATGATTCTGTACAGAGAAGTAAAATTTACCATACAATAAAATATTCACAAGTGAAATGACTACTTATAAATCCTCCCTTAAATAGTCTTTCCCCATCCTATCCTCATTCTCAGCACAAAGAGCTTAACAGAAGATTTTAAAATGCTTTTGGAAAAGTTAATGAAATCCAAGTATATTATTGTGAAAATGATTTTAACATAATAATATACAATTGAAGTAAAGCATGTCCTTATCTTGAGAGCCATCACTATTTTGTTCAAAATGTTCTACCTTCCAAAAAGTTTTAATTATAATCTAAATGTAAAATATAAGATAAATTATTATCACACTCTTGTTTCAGTTTTCTGCCACTTAAATGTCTTCTATTATAAAGTTTTGGTCTTCGTATTTACTGGCTCACATTTAGAAGTCTTTTTCTTATACATACCATCTTCAGATATATGCAGCTTCCTTTACTTATAAATCTTGGACTACAAAGGACTTAAATGATCATGCAGTCCAACAATTCATCTTCTCTTTCCTCACAAATGGTGGGTCAGAAGCAGAGAATGCACTGGCCCAGAAGACCTGACTTCCTCCATTTTTTCTAATTGGTGAACTTACGAACATTCAAAACTGTTAAAATATCATTTCTTATGAGATACTGTTCTTACTACGTTTTGACATCTCTACTATGACCTATATAACACTCAATAAATACTATTAATTGCTTCAATCACTTATTCCATGTATACTTACAGCCCCAACTATGAATCTGGCACTATGGTAAGGCCTTCAAATGCAGTGGTGAATGAGAGAAAGGGTCCCAGCATTCATCAAATTAAAAAAAACTCATTGTGATATATACTTAGCAGACATGTATGTAATGATGAAGACTTTTTTAATTACAAAAAGGGAAAATGACTGTTGTACTTTGAAATTTTAAGGGATGGGCAGCTGTAATCTACTTAAAGTGGCTTTTTTTTCTTAATAAAAAGGCCTTATGGGTATAATCTAACTGGGACATTTGAAGTAAAAAAATTAGTTGCTCTGTTTAAGAAAATACCAGGAATGATTGCCTAGTGTATAAGGTTCAACACTTAGTAAATAAAGTAATTGAAAACAAAGTATGGGGGGAAAGGAGAAAGGGTTGTCAGGAACATGTATAAAGGACACATGGACAAAACCAAAGAGGGGTAGGGTAGAGGATGGGGGGTGGGGATAGGTGGGGTTGGGCGGTGGGGGAAATCAAGACAACTGTACATGAACAATAATAAAAAATGTGGAAAAAATAGAAAGAAAAAAATTTATTGTTTTTTTCAAGGGTCACCTTGAACAAATTACTTAACCTCTGTGTGCCTTCATTTCTTCAGGTATAATAGCCATAATACCTGACTTTAATGTTTTGTGAGAGATAGCACAGTATACAGGCAATTATATTTTTATGTAATAAGTACCATAATAGAGGTGTTCAAATATTATAGCAGTGCATAAGAGTCAGGCTACAAGTACCCTGATTTTCCATGAGGACCCTTTAATTCAGATTTGAGAATATTCATGAAACTTTATTATAGATTCCTCTAAAAAGCAGCAAAGAAAAGGAGGCTTCCTCACACTTTACAACATGCTTTCCTACATTTTCACTATTTAGAACTTCTCAATGAAGTTTGTGCTGCCAATATTTGCTTTACAGAGAACTTTTGTTTGGAAATACAAACAACCTTGCTGATGTGGGAGTCAGGTTTCCAGATTTTTAGTCCAGAGAACTTTCTTTTTAATATGTATGGCAAAAAATATTGTTTGAATTCCATGTACCATCTTCTAACATTATTCAAATATTTACTGTGTTAATATTAAAATATTAGTAATGGTTATGCATTAATCAACCCTAACTTTATTTTCAATTTGATAGTGTCAAAAAAGCAATCATGGTTGGTTCTACTTTCTAAAGATAATATATTTAACTTCAAAAATAATCCAGTCTCCAGTATTTTTTGAGCATCTTCTAGTTATTATTATATGAGTACAGTGGAACCTCCTTTCTGGAGACACAGACACTTTTTTGTGTGTGTGTGTGCGTGTGTGTGTGTGTGTGTGTGTGTGAACAACTTGGCTAGAATCAAATTGTTTCAGATGGGAGATGCCCAAGAACCAAGTTTTGACTGTATTATAGATTTAAAATAGCAATATTTGTTGTAAAAGAAACTCAAATTGAGAAGTTGATAAAAGATAATACTTCCTCATGAAATAAGCAGATGATCACATTATCTGTACATAAACTGAATAAACTTTAAAATCATAAATTTTATAGAACAATTTGTATTTTATTGACCTCATCCTCATCCTCAACTTATTCATATGATAGATATTAAATCAGTTACTTTTTATTTTTTCTCTTCTTTGTGCCTCAAATTATTCTACCTGCTTTACAGTTAAACATTGAATACTTCAAATAATACTACAAAACAGGTGCTATTGCCCTTATTACATCACTGAGGATACTTGATTTCAATAAAACTAACAATATGTTCTACATGTTTCAGGCTTTTAAGCAGAGAAATGTTAAATTTCAAAGCTTTTGATTTTTCTACCAGCCTATCTCCCATGGACGATGAAATGCAAAAATTTAATAGTGGGTAATATATATAGAATTTTATAGTGTTATTGAATGATTTATGATATTATCTACATTCATAATAGAAGGCATTCAAATGAAATATTTCAACTTTCTGAAAACAGAAACCTTCCCTGAGATGATGTTAGCAGTCGAAGGCTGGCAATATGTGCAGAACAGCTACTCTCACAACAATGGCAATGCGCCTGCAGCCTTCCTCAGCAGTCTGACAAACTATATTTATATGACACTATAAAGAATACAGTGGTACAACACTGCACTGCTGAACCGAAACACTTCAGTCATCTTATCAAGGCTGCCCCAACTCATCTGAAAAATAGCAGAGTGGCCAATGAACAAAGAAGAATTGTCAAACCAGATGCAAATATTACAGTAGGATTTCTTGACTTGACAGGTTGTCTGCACAAGGTATTATGACTCACAAAGGAGCAATAAACAGCAGAAAAATAAAATAACAACGCTCAATCAAGGAAAGCGTTTTCTGTGGAGATTCTAACTTATTCATTTAGTATTAAAAATTCCCTGGTTCTTGACTAATACATGAAGTCTGAAAACAATCAACTTTCTTGAGTTTTTGGGTTTTTTTTTTTAATTTAACAAGGCAGTGACTGATGAGACTGCATCTTCCAGTAAGGTAAATAGATGTGAAATATTGAAGGACATTCTTGTAAGTGATAGCAATTGATACAGTTTAATTGATCATACGCCCTACTTCCCCTTTTTCCTTTGGACCCTAGGCTTTTTCTGCACAAACAGGTCTCACAGGGTGAATGCTCCAGCTGCACCTCTGAGCTCTGTCCACCACTACTGTGATCAGCTGTTCCTTTCAGCCCTCTGGATCCTGGGTTGCGGCAGGACTCAGGACAATTTGAGTAGGAAATTCCCAGCATGGTGGGAGCAGGAGGCACAAGTTTCTGGTTACTGGGAAACCTTAGCTCTTTGGAACATCTGCCTTGTGGATAAAGGCACAGATTAAAAAAAAAAAAAAAAAAAAGACATAAGAAATCAAGTGCAGAACCCAAGGCAAGAATCCTGACTGCCTAGATCTAAGCACACTGGTACTAAGAGACAGAGTCAGTTTTTTTAGGTCTGAAGTTTACAAAATCTAGAGGTGTCATTAAAGAAAAAAATAGCTTTTGTAAGCAAAAAACAAACAAACAAAAAAGATCCCTTCTAGGGCTTTATGAAGGTCCTCTTCACAAGTGAGGGTCCTGAAAATAAGCTTCCTCGGCCTTACAGTAAATAGATTCCTGCCTCAGGGTAAAAGGTGGAGAGGGGAAGTACTAGGTTGGTTGGAAGAGTTTTAGGGAGGGGTTACTACTTGGCTCTAGCACTAGTAAATGGACACACAGGTGATTTCTTCAGAGGTCTCCTTCTGGGCCACTCTCTCTCAATCCCTAATTATAGGTAGATGGAGATCCTTCGCCTCTATTTCCCAGCCTCCTTGCCCTACAGATAGTTTACAGAAAACATTGCAACCTCCCTGACCAGCTCTGGGACATCAGGATGGTGCAGCTTTCAGTTGGCCAGCCAAACTTCACCCTCTAGATTTTCTGGACAGGTTCAGATTTCAGTGCATGGCATCCTTCAGTCATCTCAGGTAGAAATCAGCCGCTGTCTTTTGTGCTTCCAACTGCAGACAACACATCTGAAACTCTCTGAATGATTCCCTTGAAGATCCTTCATTAGGCTTGAGATGAGGGTATTATTCTTCCCAGCACCAACTCTTCCTCCAAAAGCTATGGAGGGGCTCAAATTTTGCCAACAGCCCTCTGCACAGAAGTCTCTTCACTTAAATCTTCTGACAGCTGTTTCTACCCTTGAATTGACCAAAACAGGTACCATTTCTTTTAAAACCTGCATGGGAAGAGGGCTGTTTCATGTGCATAGTACTGCCCTGGTATTTATCATACTCATGTTTTTTTTTTTAAGATTTAATTTATTTATTTTTAGGGAGGGAAGGAAGGGGGAGAGAGAGAGGGAGAGAGAGAGAGAGAGAGAGACATCAATGTGTGGTTGCTGGGGGTTATGGCCTGCAACCCAGGAATGTACCCTGGCTGGGAATCGAACCTGGGACACTTTGGTTCCCAGCCCGTGCTCAATCCACTGAGCTATGCCAGCCAGGGCCATACTCATGTTTTCATTTCTTTTTATTTTTCAAGTAAAATGCTGTTGATTAAAACTCACAAGTTAATAAAAGATATCCTACCAACTGGAAGAAAGTTTTGCAATGCATATAGCAACTCATGTTTAGAAATCAGAATATACAAAGAACGTCTCCAAATAAATATGAGAAAAGATAAATCCCTAATAAAGAAATGGACAAAAGATATGGATAGGCAGTTTACGGAAGAGGAAACACAAATGTCCAATGAACATTTGCTAAGATACTGTACATGACTGGATATAAGTTGATGTGAATCAAAACCATGGGTGTGGCAGTTCACAGCCATTAGATTGACAAAAGAATAAAGCCTTACAAGGTTAAGTGTGGACAGGAATGTGGACCATGAGGAGTTCTGGCAAATGATCTAGCATGGTCTCTTAAACTGAAAGACAGTATGTGTCATCCCATTTCCAAAGAAACCTCATACCAGCTCCAGGAGCACATGAATGCTCATATCATAACTGTTTATAAAACAAACACCACAAGCTATGTACATATCTACTAACAGGATACTGGATAAATGTGTTTTGATACATTTATATAATGGAGTATTTATTATACACCAACAGAAAGAACTACACTAGAGTTGTAAGGTAAACATTTATCAGCACACTGCTGGGTGGCGGTGCCTTCTGGATACCCAAGGCCTGTGACAGAACTGGCTGTGCCTGACTGGCCCAAGGACAAGAACTAAGACCTCTGTGAAATTAGTTAGGAAGGTAGATTTGTGCTGAAAGTGAAGAAGAGTTTTTAACAGGCCAGTCTGGCCAAGATCAGAACAAGCTCCCTCTAAGGAAGTTAACTGTCACTGGAGATATCGAGCAGGGGTTGGACAACTTCATGGGCAGTGTACTACGCATGGGATATCAGTAGTGTACAAGCAGGATTAGACGAAGATGGTCTCTATGACCCCTCTTCCACAGCCAAAGGCCCTGTGGTTCCATGATTCAGTGACTTCACAAAGTGTGGTCCAAAAAGCATAGGACTGAATGAGTAACCAAACTCTAACAGATCAATGTGCTGCAACACTGCTCACTAATGAAAAGGCATGGACCCTGGCACATGCAGCAACATGAATAAATTTTAAAAGCATGTTGAATGAAAGGAGCCTTGCACAAAAGGCCACAAACTATATGATTCCACTTATGTCATGCCTCAGTTTCTGATTTTTTTAAGCACTAAGCAATTGAGAGTTAATAAAGGCTAGAGACCAAGTATAGAAGAAAAAATAATTAGTAAAGAGTCCTAAGACTTTTCATAAGGACCTAAGTGGAATTTACTTATACTCTTGAGGATTTTCAGTGAGAATCAATGGCAATGATGCAGAAAGGAATTTTGTGCAAAGCACGTTCATATGTTTCCCACTTGAATAGTTCTATGAATAATATTCAAAATAAAATAAAAGAGTATCAGCCCTGGCTGATGTGGCTTAGTGGATTGAGCACTGACCTGCAAACCAAAGAGTTGCAGGTTCTATTTCTAGTCAGAACACATGCCTGGGTTGTGGGCCAGATCCCAAGTAGGGGGCACATGAGAGGCAACCACACATTGATGTTTCTCTCCCTCTCTTCCCTCTCTCTAAAAATAAATTAATAAAATTAAAAAAAACAAATAAAGTAAAAGAATACAAAAGTTTCCCTTCACTAAACTATTGCTAATTTAAAATAACATGTTAGGATTGCAATAATATTGCATTATTATATCACAATTACAATTAGTAATACACATATTTCTTCTTTAATCTTAATGCAAGTACTTGGTAATGTACTGAAAGTTTTCATTTAATAATCATATTTAATTTGTCCAGGTTCTGCAGTACACATTGACTCAGTTTTCTGTTCACCATCTCCAGTGCCAGCACCCTAATTCAAGTTGAGGCGATGGCCACAATGTAAAGGTGGTATCATGTTACAAGGGCTTTAATATGAGGCTGTAACATAACCATGAAGGTCAAGAAAAACTTCCCCAAGGAGGTAACTCTTGAGCTAAGATGTGAAGGATATTAGTTAACTTAAGTGAAAAAGCAAAGGAAAATTTTACCTGCACAGAGAACAGTTTGTTCAAATACTCTGAAAACTAGGAGCCGGGAGAAATTGAAAGGAGCCTGACAGAAATAAAAAGAAGCCACAAACATTTTTAACCAGGCCCCAGGTGACCTGATCTTTCAAAAACTTCATTCTGCATTTTTATAAAGAACAAACTGGGTGAGGTGAGGGCCGTGGTGTGGTGTGATGGACCCAGCTCCAGGTCCAGCCACTTTGTTACCTGCCCCCTTTCTTCCCTGCTCCAGATTCAGTGATCTCACACTGGAAGCTTGAAAGCAGCCGGGGTGGGTGTATTTGCACCAGAGTAATAGGCAAATCTTACAAATCAGGGTTTCTTCCCGGGACCCTGCATCCCTGGTAGAGAGCTGGGAGTTAACTAGTTTCCAGCACATGACTAATGGAGGGTGGCTTGATGGTCTGTAGTGAGACCATTGAGGTGACTGCTGAGTCTTGGATTTCTCGATGCAGTTAATCAATAAATGAGTGTCTCTCTGACTAGACTCTTTAGTTTATGAGGCAGAACTCACTTTTCAACTCCAAATCCCCAGCTCTGAGCACAGCGCCTACAACAAAGCTAATATTCAAGAATTACCTATCTTTGATGGATTAAATGAATGAGTAAATGTGTCCCTGAAAGTATAAATACGTTCCTCTGCAATTTGTAAATGAGTAGGAGATTAGCTGATGAGAGGATTCTTTGATATGTCTTCTATACAGCTATAGAGTTTGTGTAACAACTTTATAGATGACATTACAGAAAGTACTTAAACTTTTCCAAACTTAATATGCATTATTCATCCAGATAAAACTGAATAAAAAGAGCTGACAGAACTTTAAACGCGTGTTCTTAAGAATTGTCTAAGAATAAAATAGGTTCGCTCTAGCCCTTCTTAAAAATCTGACATCTGTACCAAAGAAAGCATCTGTGCCCTGTCAGCATCAGCTCCACGAACCTTTTTCATGTTGGCAGAATGAAGCACTACAAGGAGGCCTTGAACCTGGAGTGAATGACAGCGCGTTTGGCTAATGCATCATTCCTACAAGTTGAAACAATAAATCAAATCTCTTAGGAAGTTTTGATCTCTATATAAAATAAAGTAAGAGCGCACAAATTGACAAAAGTAATATAATAATTTCTCTCTCTTACATTCACCTTTATGTTTCTAAATTTACAATGGCTATAAAATCCCTTTATTTCAGATATTGAGTCATGGTATGTATGACTCAAACAGAGCACATGCATTTCCACAAATATATTTCTAATAAAAGCACAAAATAAAATCCAAAAACTAATCAAAGAAGTGGTTTATTTCATTCTCTTCAAAATTTGAATTTTTAATAGCTTTTGTTTTGAGAAATGCATAAGTTTGAGTAACATGCTAAGTGTGGCTGGATATGTGAACATTTTTTTAAATATTAGGATTGTATGAATTTATAAAGCTTTGCACTCAATGGTTTTTGATACCAACTTTCTATGTTTATGATGAAATAACTGAGAACTGTATACACTTGTTGGATCACAAGGATCTTTCTTCTAGCAAATTTACCCTTTCCATGGTATTCTGAGCTACCTCTCAGACTAGACTAGAAAGGAGAGTAGAATCTGAACCTCTGCTATGTCAGCAAGAGTAAAGGTCTGACATGCCCACTGCAGTGCTCGAACACAGCTTTCCTTCTTGGGGGATTTAGATGCTTTCTCCCTATCAGTTGCTATGCTGACAAATGTATATTTCATTCCTAATAGAAAGTATAATTCCTATTTTTCCTTACAGAAAATGTCTAAAAATGATACATATATGAAATATTTTTTAAAAATATTGTCAAAATTAGAATATTTAGTCCCAGACTATGACTAAAAGTTGGTAAAAATACAAATATTTCAGTCATAAAATATTTCTTACATTCTAAAATGATACAATGATATAACTAAGACCAATATTCTGGGTTTATTTTCATGAGTTTATTCTGATATATCAATAAACCTGACCTTACTTTAAACAATCATATACCTAACCAAAGTCCATACCTTACATTAGATAAATAGCACCTGTTACCTCTACACCATAATTTATCTTTTAGGTGCACATTTTACCTCTTCACCCAGATTACAACATCCTCTTGCATATGTTTTCCTATTTACACTCTTATGTATTCTGAAGCCCCAGTATCAAGATTTGCTGAGGCCCCAGTATCAAGAGATTTGCTGAGTTTTGAATTATATGATTCTGTGAGTCAGTTCTATGTTTAACAGACTCAATATTTTTAATCATGTAAAGCCTACATAATTAAATGGAAAGTTTAAAGAAAATATTCACAGATAATACCTCAATGTACAACATTTTAATATCTTGGTATCATAGTATTGGTGAATTATTCCTTTTCCAAATGGAAAATCCAAACTACACAATGCTAATACCATAAAGGGTTTTGATAACTCCACTTATAAAAATATAATATGTTTTTTACCTAATATATCTGTTGTAAAAGTTACAAATTTTCTATATTCTTGCCTTCCTCTTGTGTTTCATGTACTGCACTATAAGGTAAAGTAATTTTTCTCTAAAATAAACAAACTATAATTAAGAAAGTTTAAAAATGCTGTTCCAAGGTCTAAATTTTTAACTACCAACTTCTCCTGCTTCTCAACAGCATGACTGGGTCAAATAATATTAGATAAAATTAAGTAGGTGAAAAATCATTTAATGTAACTAATGAAGATAAACATAATTGCATTTTAATGTAGTATTTCAATTCTGTAGTTTAAATATAATAAAGAATTCTGATTTTAAAATAATGGTTATTATATTACTATCTACACTGAACATTGTTTTCACTTACTAGCTTTGATCCCTGTCTTCTTTTATAAATATCATCCATATTTCAAGTCCAGAATCACCTTTTCTTTCTCATCTTCACCTGTGTTGTAGAGTTTGTCAGGAACTTGGTTCTAGCCAATCATATCATCAAATACTCCTGGGCACAGTAAAAGCCTCAGCATAGTCATGTCAAACAAAGCTAGTCAAAGCCAAGGATACTCAAATCTGTTTTTTTGTTTGTTTTTAGTTTTGAGTAAAAGGAAAGAGAAACCATCTCTTTACACTGGATTCGTTGAAAAGATCCCGACATTTGTCCCAATAGCTGCTGAGGGTAGAAATGGCACCATTAGAGGAACTTCCTGAACACAGAAACTACAGCAGGAAAACAGAATGAGATGCAATTGGAGAGAATGACTGTTTACGACATTATCTAACTACCAGACCCAACCGTGCTTGAGGAAATTTCAACCTCTATAACTTTTAATCGTGAGCCCATAACAACCAAAACCCTTGACTTTTCTGAAACCAATTTGCCTTATGGCTTCTCTCATTGGCAAACAAAGGTTCTGAATTAATCACTATGTCTTTATATTTATATTGTGTTCTGACCATATATTCACACCTATCACTTCATTCTGAAAATACCAATGTGAGATATTGAGGGCATAT
Organism: Phyllostomus discolor; assembly: GCF_004126475.2. Lineage (NCBI taxonomy): Eukaryota > Metazoa > Chordata > Mammalia > Chiroptera > Phyllostomidae > Phyllostomus > Phyllostomus discolor. The sequence continues at coordinate 98,177,889 of NC_040903.2, forward strand.
GTAATCTCCATTTGATAGGCGACCACTATTTGTATGGTTTTATTAAAATCACAATTTAATATCTATGGTAGAAAAAATTTCAAAATTTCAAATTTTAAAAAATTACATGTATACAGCATCCTAGTCAGCTAAAATTATAAGAAGACTATAATAGAGATATTAATCATGTAGTCAACTGCTAATTGAATATGAGATATAAAGGAGAAAACATATCAAGATTTTAAGAAAAGAAAAATAATAGCTTTATATAAATATAGAAGTCAGAAAGAATGAAAATTCTAAGGGGGCTGGAGGAATCACTAATTCAGTTTTAGAGATACATTGTAGAAGATTTTGGTAGGACACCTAGTTAAACAATTCTGGTCAATGACTTTAAATAAATTAGACTTGCATTTAGAAGAGCCTTCAGGAGACGGATAAATATCTGTAAATTGTTAGTAATGTTGATAGATGAGGCTACAGAAGGAGTACCATAACTAATACATCTATGAATTTTTAGATTTCAGGATTTTTACCAATATAAACTCATAATACTATAATGATCCTGTAAGGATGGTAATATCACACCAATTAACAGATTAAAAAAGGGAAGCACAGAGACTTTAAATATAATGTCCCTGATTTTATCTAATATGTATCAGATTTAAGATTTTAACCAACAGCTCACTGATTCAGAAAATAAACAATAACACACCTATATGAATGAATGAATGAATGAATGCATATTATTGGAAGAGACTATTTAAACAAGAAAATATTTTCAGAGAATACAGAGGAGTATGAGAGCAGATGTAGAGTAACGGGAAGAAAACAACAGCCAGTTAACAAATTCTATCTGCTTTAATATATATATCAGAAAAAAAGAACCCTGAGTATTAATAAAGTAGCTAAACACTGGAAAAAAAGATATTTAATGTAAGTAAATAACACTATTAACAGGTTTTGAAATCAGTCACTGAAAAGTAATTAAAAGAATTTAAGACCCAATTTACAAATATACAGGTAACATATAGACTTTATATATATATATATATATATATATATAAAGAGAGAGAGAGAGAGGACGCAATAAAATATATTTGAGTTTTCAAATATAATTTAATTGGCATATACTAAATGTAATTTTCTTTCTATTAGACAAAAATGACTTTGGAACCTAAAAATTAGAGTATATGAAGAGCAGTTAAATTGTTTTCACTTTTATATTATACTAAAGCTGAATTATAATCATTACTTTCTGAATTGGTTAATATATCCTTTCTCTTTAATAAGGATATTAATACTATATTCTTTCAATCAAATATATACATTACTCCATTTGAACTCAACATTATCAAGTGTAACATTAAGGGACTTTCTAATTGATTTCACAAGGAGTAGCAAGCACTTTTGTTTCAGAGAACTCTGTCTTCAGGAGCTTATTCAATACAAACACATCAAGAAACAAACAAGTATGACACAGAGTCATCAATGGAGGAAAACTAGCAAGGGCTTTAAGGTTGCTCCTGCCTCACTGAAAGTGAGTGGTGAGCCAGCAACCCCTGGCAACACCGTACGTCAGCAAATCTCCAATCTTCAAGCAGACATGGCATTACTTTCACTGGACATTCATCAGTAAATTTTCCTTTTTCATTCATTTAATGCACATCCAGAAATAACCCTAGTTTATTTGATACTTCTAGTCCATATATCTCACATTCATTACCATGAATTTAATTCTTTCTGGTCATTATAAGAAAAGAAATCTATCATTTATTCAGTGCAAACTTAAAAATAAGCTTGATCTGCTTAAATAGCAAGAATAGGAAAACATTGAATAGTGTGAAGTTTTAATTTAGGATAATTTATCTATAATAATAACTTCTACTCCTTATAAAAATCCAAATTTAGGCTAGGAAGTTTATATTAAAATATGATTATACTTTATGCCACTAAGTCCTACAACTATAAAATAGGCAATTCAAGTTCATCCATGTTCACAGTTAAGGAAGCAAAATGCTTCAGAATACTTACCCATGTCCCTAAGGTAAGGTAATGACATGAACCTTGGGTGAGATATAGTTCAAATATATGAAGTTGAAAGACACTGAAGTTATTCATGAGACTGCAGATTGATTTTTAATGCTGTACACAATTTATTTCTCTGCTAATACTAACATGCTAGTATTAACACATTCATTATAAATTGCAACTTGTGAACAGTCTAATTCTGATTGGTTATCTATTGGTTTTACAAAGCTCGAAGAAATCAAATGAACAACTTACTGTTTGGAAGGTTCAGGGAACTTTAGTTCTTCCCTTTTCTTCATCTCCACCGTTGGCTCCATGGGAGTGAGAACTACAGCAGCACATGAGACTACAGAGTGGTATGAATCCTCCCGGCAAACTGTTTTTATTAAAAGAATCAATTGTAAATGTCAAAATCATTTATTAACTATTCTCTTTCCCTTTTTCTCTTTTTTTATTTTCAGTTAAAGGCATAACTCAATGGAGACATTATCATTAAATTATCCTTAATTATAATTTCCTACTCTTTTTCACTCACTAGTTATATGATCTTAGGCAATCACTCTGTTTTGAAGCCACACAGCGAAAAGGGTGTTGCAAACACTTTACAGCCCTTCATTTAAAAAAGAAAGAAAAACTTTTCATTGAAGAACGAGAATACAAATAATACACAGTTAAATTAATCTTTGTAACATGAACGCATCTGTTTAATCAGCATTAATATCAATAAATAGGGCATTACTAGCACCCCAAAAATCCTGTGGTACCCTTTCCAAATCATTACTGTAGCTTCCAAACTTAGCCTTTATAATTATGTATACAACCATAGATCAGTTTGTCTACTTCTAACCTTTATATAAATGACATCATACTCTTTTGTGGGTGAACTCCTTTATGTATGGCTTATTTCAATTTGTTCATTCTTATAACTGTGGAGCTTTCCAATGAATGATACATATGTATATATGTGTGTACACATATATACATATGTACATATGTATATATGTACATATGTATATGTGTATATAAATATATATGCATATATACATACATACACAGGGTGGGGCAAAAGTAGGTTCACAGTTGTGAGTATAAGAAACATAGGGTTTATTCGTGTATTCTTTATTAATTATTATATTATTTTCCATGTGAACACCTGTGAAGCTACTTTTGCCCCATCCTGTGTACACACACAGACACACACACACTTTATTGGTGACAGACACTTGGATTGTTTCTGGTCTGGGGCTATTTCAAAAATGTCCATGAACTTTCTTATACTTTTGGTGAATAAATAGATTTGTATTGGAAAAATACTTACGACATGCTTCTGGGGCATGTTCATATGTTTTATGTTCAGCTTTAGTAGATAGTTCCAAACAGTATTCTCAACTGATAGTGCTAACCTTCATTCCCCAAATAGAAATCAGAGGTTCAGCTGTTCTGTATCTATACCAACACTTGTTTCTTTCTGTTTTTTTCTTTTTAAAATTTTAATATTGTATTAATTTTATTGCTATATATAAATTAACACTAATTTGTCAGCTTTTAACAATGCCCATCTATTATCTCATAGATCTGCTTGTCAGTCTAGGCAGGCTCAATTGTGTTCTCTGATTAAGGTCACTCAAGGCGATTGTCTAGCTGGCAACCAGGCTTTGCTCCTAGATAAAGTCTATGGGTAAAGAATGCACTTCTGAGCTTGTTTAGGATGTTAGCAAAATTTAGTTTCTTGCAGTAATGGGACACAGGTCTCCTTTGCCTTGCTGACCAGTGGCCAATGACCACTCTGAGCTCCTAGAAGTTACCTTCAGACCAATGGCCAATTGCCTGTCTGTCTCAGCAATGGAGAACATCCCTCACATTAAAGACCTCTCATGCTTCATATCTAATTCCTCCTTTTGCTAACAGCTGGGGAAATATTCCCCTGCTTTTAAAGGACTCATGTGATTAGGTTAGATTATGTCCTTTTTGATTACCTCAAAGTCAACTGATTAATATTTTTAATTATATCTGCAAAATCCCTTTTGTCATGCAACATAACATAATTAGAGTGGTGAAGTCCCATCATCTTCTAAGTGGAAGCAATTATACAAGGACTAAAGCTATGTGTCATCTTAGATTTCTGCCTACCATGGCTATTCCTATAAGTGTACAGTAATATCACATTGTAGCTTTAATTTATACTTCTCTGATAACTAGTAAACTGTATGATAAATCTTCATTTTACATGATTACAATATGTACATGTTTCAGTTACATGGTTTAGTTAACATGAGACACTACCAAAATATGTTTCAAAGTTCAATTAGCATGGTATATCAACCATAATTGTGTAAAGTACCAACTTCTCTACTAGCTCTTCAGTCCACTAATCAAAGCTTCTTTCAAAGCCTGTCCATGCTTGGTCATCATGCATCTGTTTAAGCACAGACCTCAAAGTGTGTAGCTGCAATGCTCCCTTGTCTTCCAGTGACAAATCCACGTGATACTTAGCAACAATGAGTGCTCCAGGGAAGGAATTTGCCAGTGGAAATGAAAGTGTAGGAAAGAAGTGAAAACTGCTAGGGCTGGAAGCAGTATTTGAGCTGATTATAAATGAAAGGTCAATAATCATTAATCTAAGTATTCACTTCAAGAACTATGAGTTAGACAACAAATTAACACCCTCCCGAAGGTAAACAGAAGGAAGCACTAAATGTGACAGCACAGAACAACGAAAGAAAAGAATCAATGGCACACACACGTCAGCCAAGCAGTGTAAGGCCGTGATCCGAGACAGGAAAATAGTATGTCCCAGGCTCTTCAATTTCCCTATAAAAATATTTTTATATGATTTTATTTATTTATTTTTAGAGAGAGAAGGGAGGGAGAAAGAGAGAGAGAGAGAGAGAGAGAGAGACATCAATGTGCGGTAGCTGGGGGCTTTGGCCTGCAACTCAGGCATGTGCCTTGATTGGGAATTGAACCTGCAATGCTTTGGTTCACAGCCCACACTCAATCCACTGAGCTGTGCCAGCCAGGGCTCCCTATAAAAATATTTGCTGAATTAGTAATCTGCTCAAGGCTACAATCTGAGGTATAAAATAGATGACCATTTTAAGCAGAGCTGAATTTAAAACAATCCTGTGGTATTCGAGAGACAAAAATTAATATTTAGCATGTTTCAAGGAAGAGAGGCCCTGATTTCCTCATTGTCTCTCTAATGCCATCAAACAGATTTTTGTTATTTTTTAAATTTAATTTTCTGCACTTATTCCTGGCATGAACTTTGAGTCTATGACAGACAATTTCACCACAGGTGGGAGCTGAGAACTCTATTATATTTTAAATTTACACAGTTGCCTAACCATTGCTACTAAAGAAATAGACTAAGAATATTATTGATGTTCTTAGAAACATCATATGCTTCTAAGCATCAAAATTGATACTCAGAAATTTATATTTCTGAGATAACATTCGCTTTGTTCAATAAATATTTAATGAGTTACTGCTATGTTCCAAGAGATATGCTCAGTGATAGGATTCTACTTGGGCAAGGAAGAAGTGCCCCTCTCCCTAGCATGTGTTTAGTAAAGCTTTGATTTCTTCTTCTAGAGAGATTTCTCAAATATTAGGGCAATAGGTTTCTGACCAGTTTTGATGAAAGCATTTAGCTAGTTTTCTACAAGGGAAAACAGAACTGTAATTAAAAAAAAAAAAAAAAGAAGCAGCACCAAACAGGAAAAATGCTGTAAGTAAATAAGAAAAAAATTTAAAATAGGAAACATCTGTTTATTCAAGGTAATTTGAAAACTATTACTTAATTGTTATGATCTAGAGGCTGGAATAATTGACAACGCACTCAAAGCTATCAGGCATTAAAAACCATAACTAGGCCAATAAGAAAACAACCCCCATTAACTGGTAAATGAAAAAAGTGACAATTAATGGACATGTCTGGAGATGGATGATGGAGACCTCCATGTAAATCATTAAGCTCTCATATTTAGCTGAAGTTAAATTACACTCAAATTTCAACATCTTTCAGTTTTATTTATCATGAGATAAAAGAATTAGTGTAATACATGAAAGTTAGGCCAATAAGTAATAGATAATTCAAAATTTCAAAAAAGTGAATAGAATGATAAAAGAGAATTATAGATTTTTTCAAAGAATATATTTAGGTAGTTATAATTATATAAACACCATAAAAGATCAATTCTGGGACCTGTGAAGTCAGAAATCTACAATTATTGGGACAGAGTAGAACTCATTTCTATTTTTATTTCATTTATTGTTTAAAAATGTATGTATAGTTGCTATATATTCTTACATTGGCTATATTAGTTCCATGTGTACAATATATTGATTCAACATTTTTATACCTTACAATGTGATCACCCCACTAAGTCTAGTGATCATCTGTCACTGTGCAAACTTACTGCGATATTCTTGACTATATTTCCCCTTCCCTCCTCAACTATCCCCATCCCTTTTCTTCTGGTAAACATCCCTTTGGTCTGTGAGTCTGGTTTTTTGTTTTTTGTTTGTTTTGTTTTGTTTTCAGATTCCACATATAAGAGAAACCATACGGTATTTATCTTTTTCTGCCTGACTTACTTCACTTAGCAAAATATCCTCCTGATCCATTCATGTTGTCACAAATAGCAAGATTTCATTTCTCATTTTAAAACTGAATAGTCTGACTTAGTTGGGTCACCTTTCATTAGACCATAAATAATGTGCTATTACATGAAACGACTCGCCATCATTACTGTACTCCATAAAATGTTTATTTCAGCCACATAAACTGAGATGCAAAACCTGTGAACACATAAATTTTAAGTTACTCTTTATCTCTAGTTTGATATACCAAAATATTTTAAGTACTAAACTTCTAATTTCATTTGGTCTTTTAATTTATGAAATCAATTTTAAAGCAGTAAGAAAACAATATATTTCATTAATGCTCACAAAAATGTCAAAGATGTATTAGGAAAAGCATTTTTCTCTTTCAAGCAAAGTTGAAATATTTCACACTACTGTAGGTGCCCAGAGCAAAGTAAATTTATAAACATGTATAACTACACGTGAAGTCACTACTCCAGTTTACTATAATAGTTTAATACCACAAACAAATTATAAGTTTAGAAGAAAACAACTCACTTTTTTCACTTCGAAGTGCTAACTTTTCTATGTTCCTTTTCCAATATCCAGGGTCGAAATATCTACCATATAATCCACTGGTAAAGCTTAACCCAGCAAAAGGGTAACATTTATTTAACATATGCTGAAATAACATCATGTGGTAGGCAAAGTTCTATGTACTATCAATTTATAGTTACAACATCCTCTTTATACCCAAGAAAATTATATGGGGTAAATACTATTGTTACACCCATTGTACACTGTCCAAGGTCGCACAGTTTGGGAGTAACAAAACCAGTGTTCCAACAATTGCCTCTAGTCCTTATGCTATTGACAATACTCGGTGTTGATTCTCATTAAAATATAAGGTATCAAGGGTCCTAAAGTAATAAATTTAATAATCTGTTCAGTTATAATTAAATTCATTAATATTCTGACATCTGAATTCTTTACTCTAATAAAACTATATAATCATTAAACAATTTGCCTCAGAATGTAACACAACTTTGACTTATTATGCAAATGACCCAAGTCACAAGCTGCTTCAAAAAGCCTTACAAAAATTATTGGACTATCGCTCCACTGGAGAATGAGTAGAACATGTCAGAATGAAGCCTACTATTAGACACATTTATCTTTGATAAAGAAAGGTATACAATTCACAAAAGCATGTTTTCAAATTTAATCGTAATAAATTGCTGTTGATTTTTCTTTCTGAGCACCATTACAGGTACTTGAGATAGATCAGTAAAGTATAAATCATAAAAATACACACTTTGGGGGAATGTATATCTTCTAATGCAATAAATCTCAAATCAAGTTTACCTCTGCAGTTTTTCTCATCAGTAAAATATGAATAATAATAATTATTCATAATTATTCATATTATTATAATAATAACTTCTTGAGTTATTCTGACTATTAAATGAATTAATAATGAATGTGAGGTGCTTAGGATAATACTGAAGAAATGGTAAGAAGTATTAAAATGTTACCACACATTATTATTTACAACTACTTGTGTTTTTTTTGGTGTATCTGACAGCAATGATCCAATCAAACACTAATTTTGATGTGCTGTGAAGACATTTTGTAGATATGATTAGAGTCCATTTCTGTGGCTGTTAAGTAAGGTAGATTATAACAGATAATATGGGCGGTGCTGATTCAATCAGCTGAAAATCTTAAGAGCAGCTGAGACTCTGGATGAAGATAAAAGCTGCCCCTGTCAACAGTTCCAGCCCACTGTCCCAACAGTGTGCTCTACTGATACAGGGCTTGCCTAGCCAGTCCTCACCACCCATAAGCCAATCTACTGGTTCTGCTTCTCTGGTTGATAAATACACTGGTCAACAATGGCATTTTGGTATTAGATACTAGTTTTGGTGAATCTCTAAATATTTCCTTTGAATTAACATGTTTAATTCAGTGCTCATAAAAGGCTTTTCTGAAATATTAATCCAGAATTGAAAAATAAGCAGATAAAATACATCATCACTTCATGACTATAAACACATAGTAAGCAAAAGTTGGTACACATATCCATTCCATCAGTAGCATCATGGAGCTATACAATGTCCAGGCACTGTTACAAAGCATTTGCAATAATGAAACTTAAATATTTGCAATAATGCATTGCAACAAAGCATTTGCAATAATGAAACTTAAATAGTGTGTAGAAAATGCTGTCATATAAGTAATCAGCAGGCCAGGAACAGAAGGACTCCTGCTATCTTGTTCACTCCTGTTTCTGAACACATGCCAGATGCAAAGGAGGCACTTGATAAGTATTCGTCTAGTGAATGAGAGATTGAAAAAAAAAATGAACAGAGGTATTAAGGAAAAGAAAGGATGCTAGCCAAGCATAGGAGAGAGTGCAAGAAGGCAATAAGATATGAGAAAATGTTATATATCTTGAGAAACTTAAAAAAAAAACACATTTAGTGTGGCTGGGGCCTAGCCAAGAAGAAGCTGAGGAACAGAAATACAAATTATTGACAATACCTTGCAGGCCTTCTAAGCAACATTGCTATTTTTCTGAAGGTAATGTGGGCTATTAATCATTTAACCAAGAGGCCTAGCAACATCTAAATTCAGGAACAATATTAGGTGAGACCACTGACAATACTACTGAAATAAATGAAATGAGAAATGGTGAGGGTCTCCTATCATTCGGAGTGGCAGAGTAGTGAAAAGGAGGGAAAGGTCAGAGTGCAGAGCATCTGAAATTTCCACACTTCTACTCCAAACATGTACTCACCTTCTATTATTTACTTGCTTATTTTATTAAATGAAACAAAACTCTCAGTGTATTACAAAAACAAAAGATATAGTGAAAGTTTGGGAAGACGAGAATGAAGAATTGGCAAAGGCTGGAAGCAAAGACCTTCAAATTAAATTCATAAATAACTTAAATATTAATTTAAATTAAAAACCATATATTGTACAACCATAAGGCATAAGGAAATGATTTTGTGAATTATTTTATTTTTATTCATTTTTAAAGATTTTATTTATTTATTTTTAGAGAGAGAGAAAAAAAGGGAGAAAGAGAGGGAGAGAAACATCAACTGGCTGCCTCTGGTACACGCCCCAGATGGAACCCAACCAGGAACCCAGGCGTGTGAACTAACCTGGAATCAAACCAGTGCCCCTTGGCTTTGCAGAACAACACCCAACCAACTGAGCCACACCAGTCAAGGCTTGGGAATATTTTTTTAAAAGATGTGAAGAAGTGTACAGAAATTGTTAATATCCTAAACTAATAACTGATTTCAGAAAAATAACAGAAATAGAAATGAAAAAAAATACTATATTATGGAAATTTTAAACTAAACTACAAAATGTAAAAAGAACATTACATTTTGTCAAGCTTATATCCCATGATCAAAATTCTGATACTTTTATTGTATGTGCCAATAGTAACCTTTCATCTTGTGACATGTTTGCACAGTCGTCACATTTATTATAAAATTTTATTCTTCAAAATTGCATGTTTTTCACCAATTTCATACTGCTTTCAACAATTTATTTCTTGTCTCAGCTGTTGAATCCTTCCCTTCATAAATCCTACAATCTGAAAATATTTTCTAGAATAAAACTGAAAGCTCACTGTTGGTAGAGAAAAGCAGAGCAATGTAAAAATGTGAATTCAGTTTGTAAGGTTGGCAATTTTATTAGTATAACTCAAACACTGTTATGTTCGGGGCAGGCAAAATGCATCTTTGGCACATTCAATGCAAGCAGAAATAGCCCATGGTTTTCTTCAATGGCAAACATGAAAAAATAATTATAAATTTCTCCTCACTGTAAAGTAAGAGATGTATGGGTAAAGTGTAATTTTGTTTTAATATATAGAAAAATACATAGCTGAAGTGTGCCCCATCCCATTTATATGTTGAGATCCTACAAACCAGAGCCTCACAATGTGACTGTACTTGGAGGCAGGCCATTTAAAGAGCTGATCAGATTAGAGTCAGGGTGGGCCCTGATCAGGTACGACAGTTCTTCTTCTAAGAAGAAATTAGGACACAGATCCACACAGAGGGAAGACCATGTGTAGCCACAGAAATAACAGGACCATCTACAAGCCTCAGAAGAAATCAAAGTACAGACACTTTGAACTCAAACTTCTGGTCTCCGGGAATGTGAGAAAGTGAATTTCTATTGTTTAGGCCACCAAATGAGGTGTTTTGTTAATGGCTGTACTACCAATGCTGCCAAACTAATATAACCACCTTTTTATAAAAAAGGTAAATGATTAATTTTACTAATAATGATTCAATAAAATACAAGTAATTTAATGAAAGGATCTTAGAGTTTCAGTCCAAACACACACTTAAGTCTACTACTATCCTCTTCCACTGCAAAATCTCCGACAGATGCCCATTCAGGCGATTCAGCTCAATAATTCTAATGCTGGAAAGTTTACGTTGTCATTCTGGCTGTCTTCTTCCAAATGTGATTAGATTGTTAAGAGTATTTAAAAATACACTGTATAGAGATGTATTGTGTGTGCTTGTTAGATATATTGCATATGTATATATTATACATAACATATATTATACACATGTATACATTTTATACAGATATACATTTAATATTCAAAGCATCAGAAAGAAAAGTCAAACAATACATAAACTGCTTTCTGTAACTTAAGTATTAAAAACTCTATCAGAATTTTTTCAAATGTACAGCCACCATGTAGAGGAAGACCCTAGGTTAGGAGTTTTCCAGGCTTTTCTAGAAGGTGATTATAGAAACAATAGTAGCACTAGAAGTCTGTTGTCACTGGCACAGATTCCACATGTAACATTAGAATGGCATCATTTGTGTGGCCTCCTAATTCTTAATAATCAAGTAGAGGGTACGTGCTTTGTTCATTAAATTTTCCATGTTTGACTTTGCAGGACAGTTAATACACATTGTGGCAGACTGTATTTTCCAAAGACAGCCCTCCAGTATACATTTCATCCTGCTGTTTTTAAACATTGTTTGACAGGTGGGGGCCAGCTTCCTTTGAAACTGTGTAACTTTTGTGACTACCTTGACTGAAAGAATGTGGAAATGATACTGTTTTTTTGACTTTGGAATTAGGTCACAGAAGGGTCTGGGCCTTCTGTCTGGCTGTCACTTGCTGCCCTTGCTGCTGGGACCCAGCCACTGTGTGGTGAGACAGCCATGCTCTATTAAGGCCCTCAGTGGAAGCAGTCAACAACCACAGAATGTAAGTGGCAGGACTTTGCATTTTGGCTGAGTCCTTAAACATCAGACAGCACAAGAAACCTCTTCCTGCTGCACCCTGTCTGAATTTCTGACCCACAAAAAGATGAATGATGTATGCTGACTTAAGCCACTAAATTTTAGGAAAATGTGTCACACAGAAACAGATAAACAATATACTCATAAAGAACATTTGTAATGAATGACAAAAATAGATTCTGTTGCCCCAGGGTAGGTTTTCATTAAAATTTTACCTAATGATATAGGAAACAAATTTCTGGCCACAAAGGCTTGCCCACATGTGTATGCAGAATTTGTGAATGAAAATTAGAGAAACTCATAATAGTTAAAATTCTCGTTCAGCTTTTGTCTATGGCTTAAGAGTATAAGAAGAAAAAGTAATATAAAGAGCTGAGTGTATCTATATATGGAAAAAGATGGTCTGGTAAATGCGCTGACTGTCCCAGTTATGTTTCTCATTTCAAACTTAGAAAGAGCCCTGGAGGTCTCCTTGGAGCAGTTTTGCTACAGCAGGTACAGGCAAGTAAGTGTCTGCGATACACTCAAAACAATCCTTTATGAAATTTCCAAGCATAAGATGAAATCATAGTTGTTATCCATTCTGGGAAAGCATGTACCAGAAGGCCTGTATCATTTGAATAACGGTTAACCAAAAATGTCTGTAACCTAATATCCTAAACTCTAAACTACAAAAAAAAAAAAAATTAAGAGAAAAAGGAAGGTGCTTGATACAGTAGAATATAAAAAATCTGCACCAAGCATTCTGTATAGATAACAGATAATGTCCTCAGAGGAAGAGTAGCTAAACCAAAATGAATTTTACTGTCATTCTTTCAAGATAAGTGTGTCAACATCATACACTGTTAAAAAATATTCTACTCAGTTTTGCCAAAGAAGCAAGAATAAAACCCTTAATAAATTAACATTATAACCTTGTAATTTTTTAAATATATTTAAAAGAGCCCTGGCTGGCATAGCTCAGTGGATTGAGCTCGGGCTCAATCAGGGCACATGCCTAGGTTGCAGTCCATGGCCCCCAGCAACCACACATTGATGTTTCTCTCTTTCTCTCTTTCTCCCTCCCTTCCCTCTCTAAAAATAAATAAATAAAATCTTTTAAAAATTTATATAAAAAAAGAAAAAAGAAAATATTCTAATTACATGTAAATAAAACTATGTTAAATATATTTTCCTAGCTGTGTTCCCATTTACTAGACAAAAAATATATCAAATTTTCATGTCTGTCAGCTTTTATGGCTACTTCATATTTCTCTTATCAGCTCAAAGTTGTTTTGTCTTGTACTGTCTTAGGTGTGTGTTTGCTCGTTTATAATACTGATGATTATTATGCACAATGCAATATGAATCAAGGGAGTAATGCAAGTTTTAGTTTATAGTATTTACAGAAATTAAAATCTAATACAAATTGAAATAGTTATGGAGTACTATATATGTATATATAGTGCCACGTAATTTGATTGAATAAATAAGACAATTTATTAAAAAATATTTATTAAACCTATACTTGTGTCAGCTATATTCCAGGTTCTGAAGACATAATAGCGAACAAAGCAGAAAAAATATCCCTGCCACTTCAGAGAATTATTGCTATTTGATTTAAACGCCATTAGAAAGGTAGTGGTTGTACCACTGAGGTTCTAGTAAGAGGAAGTACTATAGGTAATTTTTTTGTTTTTCTTTTTTTTCACAAAGATCTCAGTAAATTTTCTCTCACATCTTTTATTCATCATTTTTGAGCTATATTAAAGATCATAAACCAGTAAGTAGTTACTGAATAAACTTTTTCTAACAGCTAAAACTTTGTATTTTTTCTTTGTCTTCTTTTATTTCAAATGTAACAGTCAAAGTTATAAGAAAAACAAATCTACTTCCCTTCCCCTCCCCTCTCACTCTCCTGTCTTTTTCCTTTGTCCTCTCCTCACTTCCCCTTCTTCTCACTTTCTTCTTCTCCCTTATTCTTCCTTCTTCCTTTCTCCACCCTCTTGTCTCCCTCTTCTTCCTCCTTCTCTGTTAACCTTCTCCCTCTCCCTTTTCTGTCTTTTTTTTTTTGCAATAAATTTTTGGCTGACCCCCCCCCCAAAAAAAGAATAAGCATCAAATGATTTATTAATCTTTGTTGAAGAAATTACACCAGCTTTATGAGTATGAGACATAACCGATCAGTCTTAGTTGTGCAGTACTGACAGGTTGTTTAATGGGCTTTGCTCTGTAAAAGTATGAGGAATAATACAATCTACATAATGTTCATCCCACTTTTAAGAAGTTAAATAAATTATTCAATTGTCTCCTTAAAAAACACCCACTCTTCAGAACTTTACATATGAATTACAAATCACACAAAATAAGATATACAGTTTAAATAGGTGATTTTAATAATAAAAAGAACTCCATTATATTACAGCTAATGGTTTTAGGCTATTCACCTCTGGCAATCATTAGAACAGATTGTGAATTTCCTCTCCCCCCAAAAAATCTTCCTTTTGCCTTCTATTTTGTTTCATATGAAATAATTGCCTAATATTTAGGGATCTATTCATTCTATATCTAAATTTCCACTTAGAAGAGAAAGTGACAATACCATTTAATCTGAGTATGATCTGGTTTAATGAAAAGGAGGTAGATAGTCCAACTTCAGTAATAATGTAGAATCCAGAATAAGGATGGCTTTTGAGGAATTCTGCATAACTAAAACCTACGGCTGAGCTGCTGAAAGTCAGGAAGTATAACTGCACAGATAAAAATAACACAGGGGCCAAGGTATACAGAGTCAAAAACATCAAGCCAAGCTGTTGGTGTTTCATCCTGTAGGACCAAAGTTCTCAATTCACAAACAAGTGCTAAATTTCACAGGAGCTATTCTTGAATAATATAAACTGCAAGTCCAGTAAATAAAATAGAAGGCTCTAGAGTGACATAAGTCAAGATATATAACATTCTGCACTCTTGACCAAATATTAACAGGTAGCTGGAACAGCCCAGCATTTCCATGGGAGCACCAAGCTACTTAAGAGGGAGGAGAAAAGGAACAATGGCAGCAATATGGAACGTCTCACTTTCTCTAGGTCTCCCCCTAAAGATAGTTATCTGAAAGAATCTAACCTTTCATAGTTTACTAACAGATCTCATAATTCTGAAGGAACATTTTTTTTTTGTTATTGTTACAGCAGTCCTTTTCTTCAAGCTCCATTCCAGGAGGGATGGAGGTCATGGCTACATTTTACATCACTAAAATGCCCAGAAATTATGTGCACCTAGATAACACACAAGCATATTTTAGTGCACATTCCAGGGCAAAGTGAAATCACTCTTTCTATAAGATCTTGGCTTAATTACTGCAATCAAAAACTTTCCTTTAGATATTCATAAAATGCCGTTTCTGAACTGATGCTGATGTCTTTCCAGAGAAAGTATCACTTTTGAAAAATTCTCCATTGTGACTGGTTACTAGTCAAACATGAGAAATAATTTGTACAGATCCCTGAATAATTGTTCACCCTTTTGATAATGGTATTTTTCCAATTTTATGTGTATTTAAACTAGAAAATTTTAATATTCAAATATATTTCTTGGGTTATCAAGGCTGTATTCGTGACAACATAAAATAAAACTTAGGTACATTAGTATCAGAAAATGTCACTAATAATACTCTTTCAATCTGACACCGTAGAATAGCACATCATAGTAACAAAAGCTTTATAGTTTACTATGGAAAGTGCAAATATTAGCAAACAGCAGCCAAGATTAGTGTCCTTACTAAATAATGGATCATAAACCTGTTAAAGGAATGGAAAGATGTCATTTTTTGATAATTTTGCAAAACATAAAACAGCTATGAAGAATGCCAACCCTATAATATTTCCATCGAGGCAGCGCAGTGTCGACATCTCACATGGCTGCATGTTAGCATCACCCTCACTTACCTTCTCCTTTGTTATCTTGAAAAAGAACAAATGGCAGTTAAACACTATTAAAGAATGAAGAATGTTCTCTCCAGCCATATACTAAATTGTCTCAGAGATTGATTCTGACTTTTAGGGACCTTTTGATTATTTGATTAGATTTAAAAATTCAGACTTGGTGAAAATCTGTCTTGCTACTAAAAATATTTCTGGTCATCCTAACTGCTCTCCTGTTTTTTATTGTTTCAGTACATAGAGGTTAGTGTATAAGGCAGAAAAGAGACATAAGTTTAAGAAGACTGACAATTGAATCAGCCCAGATAACTAACAAAACATCGTTTACTCAACAGCTACATAGTACAAACTTTGTCTTTCAGCACATATCAGAAACTTAGGAGAACTTTTCATCTTGTCATGTCTTCTCCATGACAATGTCGTTCCAGACATATCTCATTTCCAAACATTCACTTACCAAAGATTAAAGACTTTTACTGTCTTCTATCAGATACGGCCAACTCTACAGATGCAAAAGCACCTGTACAAACATTGCTAGATCCTCACAAGTTTGCCTCTTAAATACATTCTCATAATAAGTCTAATTTAAGTACTATCATTCTAAATGGAATAATTTAAACATAGATAATTGCTATGGTATGAACTGCATCTCCCCCAAATTTCTATGTTGAAACCCTACCCCCGCCCCAATGTGATGATCTGGAGATGAAGGCTTTGGGAGATAACTTAAGTTTATAATAAGTCATGAGGGTGGGGCCTTCACCAATGTGTCTAGTGCACCTGAAAAGAGTCACCAAGAGAGCTTGTTCTCTTTCTCCCCACTGTGAAAGGAGAGGCAGAAAGAGACCTCTCACCAGAAACTGGCAATTTTGGCACCTTGATCTTAGAATTCTAAGCTGAGAACTGTGAGAAAATATATGTCTCTTTAAACAGCTCAGTATGTGGTAGTAGGTTACGCAGCCTGAGCTAACCACATAGGCAATATTTGGCAATATTGAATATGAATAAAATTGTTTATATGAAAAGGGCCTTATAACAAAAGAAAACAAAATCCCAAATATTCAATTGTCTAGATTTTTCCTGTCTGCAAAAGAAACTCAGAATCCAAAGTTATCTTCTAAAGGATTTCTTCATAAGGGAAATAACTTGAACCTAACATCCATTATCCTGCTATTTTCCCCTTTCCCATGTTCCTTCTTTAACTTTTGTTGTTATCTTCTCTGACCTACTACCTTTTTTCTCTAGTCACAAGAAAACCCTCAAAGCTAAATGGCTTCTTAAAGCTGACAGTGACTAGAGGGGAGAGGGGAGGGGATTTCAGGGGGAAATGGGAAGTGTTTACAGGAACAAATATAAAGGACACATGTACAAAAACTCAGGGTTGGGGGGGGTGCACATGTAAATGGGAGGGAGGTGGGGAGGGCTGGGGGGTGGGCTGGGATAGGAGTAAAAGAAAACTGTACTTGAACAACAATTAAAATTAAAAAAAAAAAAAAGCTAAATCTCCCTGAGGGTAGATCAAGTCCCATGTTTTAAGGGATTTAAATTTTAATTTCAGGTCTCAGTAGGAGCTCAGAGTAAATCTTTAAGACTTTCCAAAGCTGAGGCAGAAGAGAAAGACATTCTAAGAGAAATTTAAAATAGTTTTAAGGACATAGGAGTACTGTGTGGGAAAATTCAGTCATTTTTAATATAGCAAAAACAGTTTGCTTCACATGTAATGTAATGTGATGTAATCTGGCAGCCAAGGGGAGTTGGCTGGAATGTGCATATGTTAACAATGATGACTTCACTGTATTAGTCAGTGGGCATGTGGACACCATTAAGTAAGCATGTGTACTGTGTGTGGCTATCACATTCCAACTGACAGAGTGAGTAGAGCAACGAATCTGCATCAGATTTTGCTTTAGCTTGAACATTCCTCCATGGAAACTATTTGGATGATTCAGAAGGTTTTCAGGGATGATGCAATGAGTGCAGCACAGTGGCACAAATGCTTCAAAGATGGTGGAGAATCTGTTGAAAGGGATCCATGTTCTAGAAGGCCTGCTACAAGCAGAACATCTGAGAATGTTGAACATGTATGGGCTGCAAACAACAAAGATCAGCAACTGGTAGTGCAGGAACTAGGAGCTGATCTGGGGGTTCTAAACTATTGTGTCTGATATTTTAATGCAGGATCTTGGCATGATGTTTTGTGGCAAAGTTTGTTCCACATATTCTGCTACCAGAGCAAAAAGACCATCGTTCTGCAGTTTGGGATGATGCTGAGAGAATTGTGTGGGGTCTCAAGGTGTCTACTTCAAAGAGGATGTACAATGTTTCTTATATCTTGTATCTTTTTCAATAAATATCTTTTTCATATTGCATGGCTGGATACTTTATGGACAGACCTCATATAATCAAATTCTCCTGGGCCTATATCAATTGGTGCATAGGTTAGGAATTATCTTGGGGGGGGGGAAAGAATGGGAATAACAAATACAAAAGATAGTGAGATTGACAGAAAACATTCCAAAATGCATAGGAAAAAAAAGATTCAGAAAACCTGTATTGTGGAAGAACACCTTTTGGAAACTCAAAATCATTCCTCTCAACTCCAGTCCAGCACGCTATACAGGATTTGTACATTGCAGACCTGAAGTATAGACTATGTCTTTATTCAGCACTCATAAGGAAATCCAGAAGCCCAAGCCCAAGTTACCCCAGTTCTACTGCATTTTTTTTTTTATTAAATGGCCTTAAAACAGAATTAGGAGATAAAGAAGGAAAGTCTCTAGGGAACATTTTGAAAGAGTCTTGGAACAGACCAGAATAAGACTCAAAATACACCACTTCAACAATAAGTACGAGAGTAGAGATATATTAGTATAACCTTTTTCAAAAACAGTAAAATAGTATGACAATATTTGTCAATTATTAAAAATTGCTCTCTTGAAGTATATTCTTTTATAAGCATGTTACAATGGCAGTAACCAAAATGATATGGGAATAAAATTATAACTGCATAATGTTTTACTATTCAGGTCTTTTTCTTATTTTACAATGGATAATATCATGTCAGCTGAAAGTCACAAATAATTTTTCATATTTCTAAAATGTTTGTATTGATAAAGTCATTATTATTGATAAATACTATTAAATTATTCATTTAAATAATAATCATTATTAAATAATAATTATAGTTTTAATAAGTTATTCATTTTAATAATAATTTAGGACTAGAGTATTATCAACTTGTTCTTTGACAGTAGACAGATGAATAATAGATATATGGACACACAGACAGATGACAGAGAGAGAGACAGACAGATAAGGATATTAGGACCCTGTAACTGTCTTTTTATATGACAATATACATTTTGATTAAGGTCAGATATGTTGATCTGCCAAGAAAAATTCTGTTTTCCTTTAATAAATCCATGTGCATTTCCTTGTTGTTTTAAGGTTTTTAAATTAGATTTTGTTACTTTTCCAGTAAAATAAATTATTTTTAGAAGTTCATACTACCCTGGTATGTGAATTAGCCCTTCCTTTTCTTTTCTTACAAGTGCCTTTCCTTATTGCTCTACTATAGTACTAGTCAGTTTTTGTTGTTGTTGATTTGCCTTAACAATGTCATTCATAAGTTTGTAGTTTTTTCATACAATTATATAAATATTATAGAAATATACCAATGCTTGGCAGCAAAAGAACAAAAAAGGCTATATAATGGTGGGTGAATGAAACTTTGAAAACATTCTAACTAAATGAAACATGATAATCACTAAAATAAATGATTCCATGTATTGTGTCCCCATGTTAATACTAAGAGATCACTTGTTATATACCTTTCTCCAAAAGCACTGCAATCTATCCAGTTTCTCATAACTTTAGTACTTCTACAATTGTACAAAATTAAGTTTAGTTTTTTTAAAAGAGGTGAAAAGTGCAACCACATTAGTAATAGCAGTGATGATGGCTATAACAATACATGGTGGTTAACGTTTACTGAGTTTTCTGTATCAGACACTGGGAAAACCTTTTTAAACGTGGTATTTCATTTAACCCTCACAATAAGTTTTTCAGGAAAGATTTATTTATTTATTTACTTTTTTAAGACAGAAATGTGATGTGAATAAAATGCTCATATAGCTATTAAGTGGCTAATGCAGGGCTGTAAACCAAGTCTCTCTGATTGCAAAGTTCCTGTTTTTACCTATTGTTGATAAAAATTCAGATCACAATTAACCAAGAGGAATAAAGACTAATGGACATTAAATCACAACTAGCTATTCAATTCCCAAAAATCATTTTCATGCATACTAACATAATAAGTACACTTCTGGTAATTATGTACCTAGGTAATCAGTAGTATGTTTTTCAGGTTTAAATCATGTTAGTACATTAGAAATACTGTATTGTGTCATACAGAGTCCACTGGCCTTAATGTGCTACAGTGTGTCACAGCACAAACAGAACAATGTGTAATGACTGCTGTCCACATTATCTGCATTATCTCTAACCTCCCCTACAACCAGTGCATTTGCTTTCATTATCCCCATTTTACAGAAGAGAAAGCAAATGGATTTAGGGGTTTTAACCAATTTTCCAAAGACAGCCAGCTAGTAAGTAAAAGGGGAAATGTAAGGATTTTTGCTTCCAACTGTGCATTCCTGTATCATCATGTTATCTCTGTCCATTATGATGAATGATAATTATCATTCAAGAGATGAAAAATATAGACATGAGTATATATAATTATATTATTTATCTATATATAAAAACATAAAAATGAATATATCTTTCATATATAGGAGTGTTGAAAATAAATTATATCTCCAAATCTAAAAAAATAAAAATAAGAACTCTTCCTTCCATCTAGTTTTGAGGCTTTTCATCCTAAAAAGAACACTTTCCTTGATTATAAAGGTCAATATAATATTATATATATCATTGTGTATATTGCTTACATATAAAATATGTATATATGCATAAATATATATAATATGTATTAATTATTACATAATGTTATAAATATATATGGCATGGAAGTTTCAGATGTATAATTATGGAATACACATGCTAGAGTTAGAGACAGGGAATTTCATTCTTTTTAAAAATATTTTAATTAATTAATTAACTTATTTATTTATTTTAGAGAGAGGGGAAAGGAAGGAAAAAAAGAGGGACAGAAACATCAATGTGTGGTTGCCTCTCATGTGCCCTCTACTGAGGACCTGGCCCACCACTCAGGCATGTGTCCTGACTGGGAATTGAACCTGTGACCCGTTGCTTTGCAGGTTGGCATTCAATCCACTGAACCATACCAGCCAGGGAGGATATTTGATTCTCTTTCATAGATCTGATTTGAACTATTTATATTACTTAGGTCTCAATCATTTTCATCGAATGCACTAAAGACTAAAAATTAAATGATTTCTAACCCCTTTTTTATCTATAAGCTCTTATTCTCAGCTTAGTTTTTTTTTTGAAACATAAATTGTATTTAAAAATGTGCCTTGATTCACAATATTCACATGATTGCTAGACTGAGTACTACTTGTATTTTCTGGCTTGAACATGCTTTTGAGCCATATTTTTCTGCTGAAGATTGAGACCAACAAATTTATAAGTATCTGCCTTTTATTTGGAATTTTACTTGCTAGATTTTCTTAAAAGGCAATGCAAATTAGGTCCTAGAAAAGGACATTTTCATTTATTCTTGATTGATAATCCCATTTATCAAGGCAAAACATCTCCATTAATGTAACTGATTATGCTAGCATATAAAGGTAAAAACACAATCCTGTTGGTAAGAATTTGTACATTTTTATTTTTTATGAGCCTTACCTGAATTTAGTCTTGATCTTTGTCAAGTATATCTTACATGTAAATGAAAATATAATTTTCTACTCATCTATGAGATCCTGGATATTGGCATAGGTAGAAATGCTTCGCTTCCTCACACAACCAAAAAAAGGGTAACAACCAATTTAAAAACAGTAAATGACCAGTACTTCCAGAAAATCAAACTGCATAGAACTTTGACAACCAAGGAGTTAAAGAAACATTCACCCAGACCAATGTGACGGGTGGAGATGGGAGATGGGCAGCCAAGCTGAGAGGACATGCAGCAAGGCAGTGGACAGCACGGGAGAGGCAGAGCTGGCTGAAGGTGAAACTACGGACTCAAAACTAACTGTAAAATATTGTGGGCATTGTGAAGGCAGGAGTAACTCCCAGTCTCACAGGAGAGTTCCTTGGAAAATGAGGCTAGAGAGGAGTGAGAGGCATTGTTCCCTCTCTGTTCCCTTCCCCACAGATAGCACCACAACAAAGCAACTAGGGTTGCCCTTCTCTGTCGAATACCTAAGGCCCCACACCCTTACAACATAACAGGTGCACCAACACAAAGAAATATGGCCCAAATGAAAGAGACCAAAACCCCAGAGAAAGAGCTAAGTAATGAGGAGATAGACAATCTATGTAATGCAGAGTTCAAAACACTGGAAATCAGGATACTCACAGAACTGATTGAGCTTGGTCTCAAAATGAAGGAAGAAACGAAGGCTACTCAAAGTGAAATAAAGCAAAATATACAGGGGACCAACAGTGACAGGAAAGAAACCAGGACTCAAATCAATGATTTATAACAAAAGGAAGAAATAAACACCTGACTGGAACAGAATGAAGGAACAAGAATTCAAAAAAATGAGGAGAGGCTTAGAAACCTATGGGACAACTTTAATCACTCTAACATCCAAATCATAGTGGTGCCAGAAGGAGAACAAGAGCAAGACATTGAAAACTTATTTGAACAAATAATGAAGGAAAACTTCCCCAATCTGGTGAAGGAAATAGGCTTCCAGAAGTCCAGAAAGACCAGAGAGTCCCCAAAAAATTGGACCCAAGGAGGAATACACCAAAAAACATCATAATTAAATTACCTAAGATTAAAGATAAAGAGAGAATCATAAAAGAAGCAAGAGGAAAGGAAAGTTACCTACAAAGGAGTTCCCATTAGACTGTCTGCTGATTTCTCAAAAGAAACCTTGCAGGCAAGAAGGGACTAGAAAGAAGTATTCCAAGTCATGAAAGTCAAGGACCTATCAGTTCATCCAAGATTACTCTATGCAGTAAAGCTTTCATTTAGAATGGAAGGACAAAGTTCTTCCCAGATTAGGTCAAGTCCAAGAAATTCTTCATCACCAAGCCCTTATTATATGAAATGTTAAAGGGACTTACCTAAGAAATAGAAGATCAAAAACTATGAACATAAAATGACATCAAACTCATAACTATCAACTACTGAACCTAAAAGACAAAAACTAAGCAAACAACTAGAACATTACCCAGAGAAATGAAGATCACATAGAAGGTTTTCAGTAGGGAGGGGGAGGAGGTGAGGAAGAATAGGGGGGAAAGGTACACAGAATTAAGAAGCATAATTGGTAGGCACAAAATAGTGGGGGAGAGATTAAGAATAGTATAGGAAATAGAGAAGCCAAAGAACTTTTATGTATAACCTATGGACATGAACTAAGCAGGGGGAGGTGCTGGAGTGTGGGATGGTGCAGGGTGCTGGGGAATAAAGTGAAGAAAAAAATTGGGAAAACTGTAATAGCATAACCAATAAAATATACTTAAAAAAGAAAACATTATAATCCATTCAATTTAAACTAAGTATTTAAAATTAAACAAATTAACAAAAAATAATACAACCCTTTTATTTAACCAGCTTTTTAGTTTCTAAACAACTTAACAAATCATTTAAGCAGGCATTAACAAGGAGTGTTGTAAATATATGATGAGTCTCTATCTTTTATTGCCCAGGAAAAAAAATTAAAGTTGATTGAAATTTAATTATCATTACCTGTGACAGCCATGTATTGTACAGCTTAAGTGAAAAACAACTTAAAATATTGCCATATTTATGACATGCATAAATCAGCACAAATAAAACAATGTTAATTAGCCATCACTTAATGTTCCCCACCCTCTTGCAAAGATTCAAACTTAATTAGAAGCCAAAGGAATAATTTTCACTGGCCTACTGGTAATTTAGAACAATGCAATCCTCATCTCATTACTCTTATTTTGAAAATATAAACATTTCACACAATCCATTAATAGCAGGAGCACTATATTGGTGTTAACTTGGTTAGTTTCCTCACCAATAAGTAATAATTACAAGATCTAAATTTTAAGAGATGCGATCCCTTCAGAAATAAAGCTATTTTTGGAGAAACATGACTTCTGATTCTTATATATTTTGTTGTTTTATGATAAGTAAACTAAGTGAGAATTGAATGGATCAATATCAATATTAAATGCTAGGATGTTTTAAAATTTTCCATTAAATTGTTATTATTGAATAAATAGAAGCTTATAAAAGTTGACAAAAACTTCCTGCAAAAATATTAGATCTGAATTTCTTCCTGTTCTTCACAAATATAAACGTGTTCTTTTTCTTGCCTCTTTACAATACCTCAGTGAAGTTGAGTAAGCTATAGTTTTTAAGACATGTTTAATGCTGTTTTCATATTAAATTCAAAGGTCAAAGTTTATTTTTCTACATTAGAAGAATATAATGAAAATAAAGAAGAAGAAAGAATGAGAAAGCCGACGATCCTGACAGGAGACTACTAAGGTACTATTCACAATCACACAGAGGCCAGCAGAACCACATAGACGTCTAATGAGATAATAAGAAGAATAAAGTAAAGAGACAGGAGTCTGTGGTAGAGTTCAATGAGGATAACAACCTAGTGGACTGCTAAGATTATATGAACTCCTTCAAACCACAACTTTGGATCATAACATTTGCCAGGGTAAAAAAATCTTTACTGATAGATTACCGCCTGGGGACATCCAAACCTTTGTTCCAGGGAGAGCAGATGACTACCCTTCCTCCCCCTTGGGAACAGCTAGTTGCCCAGGACAGGAATGTTGCAGCTTCTGAATCTCAAAGCCCTCACTGAACCTTGTTTGTCCTCCCCCACCCCCTTATAAAAGATCTGGCCAGGAAAGAGAAGGGAAGATGGTTTGTTAGGGTATGAACCCACCATCTTCTCAGATTGCTGGCCATCTGAATGAAGCACCCATAAAAGATTAAAAAAAAAAAATCCCAACTACTCACAAAGAAAACCTAAACTCTCTGGTCTGGAATACAAGTTTCCTCCAGTCATGTCCCCCTAGCTTCACATGCTCATGGCCCATGCAGCTCCTGCATCACGCCACACTACCTGCGGTACCCCAAAAACCTCTGTTTCTGCTTCTTCACCAGAAGCATTTCTCCTGCATTCAATGTGATGTTTCCTTTCCCTTTTCAGTCCTACAAATTCCCCCTTATCCTTTAAAACTAAAGTCGAATGATATTTTTTGAACTTCTGCTGGTTTTTAGTAGTTGCTGTGGTTCTTAATACAGCCACACAGACATTCTAAATGACCTGGAAATTTTACATCATAGAGAGGTTATGAGTTTGGAAAATATATGGCTCCATTTTCCTCTAAGAATATTTAGAGATAGGAAAGGGTTAAAAATTCAACTTCCCAATTAAAAATGTAGAAGTGTAGAATTATTATGTACTAAAATCTTGTGGTAAATTGTTCTCCCATTATCCTTTTTAATCACTTGAAATACTGTTTTCATATAAAAATCAACTGTCAAAAATACTTTTGTTTAATTTTGAAGAACAAAATACAAATGAAGAATGAGAAAGCATGTGTGTGTGACTTGACAGCACTGAAGTAAACTAAGATTGTGTTACCAGCAGCCACACAGATGTAAAATACACAATTCAAATGAGAAAACAAAAGGCAAAGAGAAAACTAAAAAACTGATTTGACCACAATTGTGAGTGGAAAGTTGCAAATTCAAATAACATTAACCTTTTTAGCTATCAAGATACCAAAAAACCTGAAAACAGTAACAATTCTTAAGATGATATCCATTTAAAAGTTTCCCATAGGCAGTTGTTGACCTTCAATTTTTCTACCCTCCTGACATACAATTTGTCAGTATATATCTAGAGAATCAAAATTATAATCACCCTTTTATTACAAAATTCCATTATCTGCTCTCTCCTAATAAATTACAGCGTGATTTTAATGTAGAAAACTATGAATTAAGACATTATTTTTTTAAAAGACACAAAACTATCAAAAAGCTGACATTAAGAAAATTTCCCAAAAATGTATTGTATTTTTAAGACCATGGAATCATGGAAAGAACCTAGCTTTTGATGTCATGTCATCTAACTTGCTGGGTAGTCCACTGATTTATTTCAATAACTTCAATATATTCATTAATGTTTTAATGGTATCCAATAATATTTATTGTGTAAATTGTGTGTGAGACATTATGCTACCATTGGTACTATTGCTACTAAGATCATCTTATAGATAAGAAAACATTAAAAAATTTAATGTCTTGGTATTAGGAGGAAACTAATTTTGACATCATGAATCCCCAGACAGGGTCTTGGGGAACCTTCAAGAGTCTGCTAACCATACTCAAAGAACAATTGGTCTAAGAAGGTAATGATGATAATGCCCTCTCCTTGGAAGATAAGTAAATGATAAGCAATGTCATCCCCAATAGCCAGGGCCCATGAAATTTATCAAGGGACTCCACGTAAGATGTTTAAAAAGAAAAAAGAGGAGACAAGGAAGCACCAAGTTATTAACTCTTGGCAACTGAAAGAATGAACTTAGTTGCTGAGATGAAGAATGCTGAGAAAAGCAAATTTTGGGAAAAGCAGAAATTTGATTAGGGGAGTTTTTCAGGACCTGTTATGTGCCACTATGTGTTTATTCTCCAGTAACATCCACAGTTGGCAGACCCATGGGAAGGTTTAGGGGTCTCAGAATGAGGAAGGTGGGCATGTCTGCAGCAACATCACCAAGTATGCCAGCGGGGTGGCATTAGTGTCCAGGGACATGTCTGGGTGCCGAAGAGGGTCAAATGGGAAGATATTTTAAAGGGAAAGACAGGGTTTTTTGTTAATCATATATATTTACAAGTGATTTATAAAAGTTATTCTAAGGTAAAAATCAAATGTTCTTTATTTTAATTAGATCACAACTGCTGAGACAAGGGCAACTACTAACCAAAACATATTGCACAAAACTAGGTTGGAAGATGGGAGAAGATTGAGGGAACATGAGTGCTACACTAATAAAAATCATCAAATGACCACCATTTTATCTTGTACGTACTCTCAGGTACAAAAACAAGGATCACTCAATTTCCATCTCCTTCTAATTATCACTAAGCCAGTAGGAATCTCCATTGATTAAACACTGTAAGAACAGTGAGTAAGAAACTGACAGAGGATTTCATTACTGTATTATTTCTCATGCTATCAGTAACAGGAGACTCGCCCACACACAAAAAATCTCCAGTGCATTATTCCTAATATCAGGCCCTGGTGCAGTTTTCCTAGAGATTTACAGAATGCATTCTAAAGATGAATCATGTGGCTTTATTTCACTTTCTAACCACACTAATTCCTTTACAGAGGTAGTCAGTGCAATATATAACATTAACTTCACTAACAGCTGAGATTTCAGGTAAAGGCCCACTTTTCTCCTCAAACGAAGCAGTTACCAGAAGACACTTGTTTCTATGTCACCTCAATAGTGCTTTTTGTCACCACCCTCACTTTAAGGTCCTGTCATCAGATGTGTCTCCTTAAATGTTCAACCCAGTTAACTTGAAAAAATTCCTAAAATGAAGGGTTTTGGTTTGTTGTTTGTTTTTATAAGCTGTATCACATGACTCATTACTATCGATTTATATGACACTCGATAGTTGCAGGTTAAAGACTTGCTCTTCCCAGGCACAGAATACTGTCATGACCCTCTGATGCTATCCAACTAGTTATACCTATGCATTTAAACACTTCTCAGATTCTTATGATTATATTTCATTTTTCCTCTATTTGTACATTTAATTCACTGGAGGATAGAGATATATTTGCATGGATTGACATAATAAAGTCTGTATGTTGTAGGGAATCATTACTTCCTTTGGCTTAGGTAAAGATCTAAATAGAAACAAAAATTATTCATCTCTGTAAACTGAGCTACTGTGAAATTAATAAAAGGCCATCATGTTTACCTTTTAAGAACTTTTGTATTTAACCTGAGAAAAATCAGCCCCAAGGGTTCTTTCCCTCAATATCACTATTTTTAAATCAAACCTCCAACTATCACTCCTTCCTAGGAAATTCCAACTATTGAAATATGAACATTTAGGAAATCCTCCTTTCTTTAAACCAGAATTACAGAGATAATTCTCTGTAATTCCTCCTTAAACAATTCCACCTAGCATAAATCTAGACTTATACATGTAATAAAGCATGAAAAATATTATTTCCATTTCTTCTTTTCCTCTTTTTAACTATACTTATTGATTATGCTATTACAGTTGTCCCAATTTTTCCCACATGTCCTCCTTATCCTGGCACTCCCCTTCCCTCCAGCAATCCCCCCTTAGCTCATGTCCATGGGTTGTGCATGTAAGTTCTTTAGATTCTCCACTTCCTATACCATTCTCAACATCCCTCT
The DNA here is from genome assembly GCF_004126475.2 of Phyllostomus discolor. Taxonomy (NCBI): domain Eukaryota; kingdom Metazoa; phylum Chordata; class Mammalia; order Chiroptera; family Phyllostomidae; genus Phyllostomus; species Phyllostomus discolor. The sequence continues at coordinate 98,206,259 of NC_040903.2, forward strand.
GTCTATTCTGTTCCTACCAAATTATGCTGCTTCATCCCTGTACCTTTTCCCCTATTCTTCCTCTTCCCCTACCCTGCTTTTAACCCTCTATGTGATTTCCATTTCTATGATTCTGTTCCTGTTCTACTTGTTTGCTTAGTTTATTTTTTTTACTATATTTCATTGATTATGTTATTACAGTTGTCCTTCAACAGATTGGGGACGTCTTCCTTCATCATTTGTTCAAATAAGTTTTCAATAGCATGCTCTTACTCTTCTCCTTCTACCACCTCCATAATTCAGATATTGGAATGATTAAAGTTGTCCCATGCGTTCCTAAGCCTCCCCTCATTTTATTCTATTCTTGTTTCTTCATTCTGTTCTGGTTGGATGTTTATTTCTTTCTTTTGTTCCAAATTGTTGATTTCAGTACTGATGGACTTCCCTTTACTGTTGGTTCCCTATATATTTTGCTTTATTTCACTTTGCATAGCCTTCATTTCTTCCTCTGTTTTGCAACTGAGCTCAATCAGTTCTGTGAGCATCCTGATTACCAGTGTTTTGAACTCTGTGTCGGACAGATTGGCTACTTCCTCATCACTTAGCTCTTTTCCTGGAGTTTTGATCTGTTCTTTCATCTGGGCCATATTTCTTTGTCTTGGTGCACCAGTCTGGATCAATGTTTGTCTAACTCGTTGGTTGCTGGACTACCATACAAAGGATTTTCTGGCAGTTCTGGTTGTTTTTTGTTTTTTTAATTGGTTGTTATCGTTCTTTTGGTTGTGCAAGGAGGTGAAGCATTTCTGTCTATGCCTCCATCTTAGCCAGAACTCCAGATTCTCAGTTTGTTTTTGTTTTTAGATTCAGATGTTGATAGCTGTGAGTTTGCTGTCATTTTACTGTTTATAGATTTCTTATTCTTCTTTTTCTTAAATAAATCTCTTCAACATTTCATATAATAAAGACTTGGTGATGATGAACTCCTTTAGTTTTACTTTGTTTGGGAAGTACTTTATCTGTCCTTCCATTCTGAATGATAGCTTTGCTGGATAGAGTAATCTTGGTTGTAGAGTAATCTTTTCATCACTTTGAATATTTCTTGCCTGTCCATTCTTCCCTGCAAAGTTTCTTTTGAGAAATCAGTTAATAGTCTTATGAGAACTCCTTTGTAGTTAATTCTGCTTTTCTATTGCTGCTTTTAAGATTCTCTCTTTATCTTTAACCTTTGGCATTTTAATTATGATGTGCCTTGTTGTGGTCCTCTTTGGATCCAACTTTTTTGGGACCCTCTGTGTTTTCTGAACTTGTATGTCTATTTCCTTCAGCAAATTCAGAAAGTTTTCTTTCATTATTTTTTTAAAAATAAGTTTTCAATTTCTTGTTCTTCCTCTTCTCCTTCTGGCATCCCTATGATTCAGATGTTGGCACGTTTGGAGATGTCTCAGAGTCTTCTAATTTTCCCCTCATTTTTTGAATTCTTGTTTCTTCATTCCATACTGACTGTGTGTTTATTTCTTCCTTATGTTTCAAATTGTTGATTTGAATGCTGGATCCCTTCCCTTCACTGTTCGTTCTCTGTAGATTTTTCTTTATTTCACTTAGTGTAATCTTTATTTCTTCCTTTATGTTGTCGTCATACTTAATGAATTCTTTGAGCATCCTGATCATCACTGTTTTGAACTCTGCATCTGATAGGTTGACTAGGTCCATTTCTTTTAGTTCTTTTTTGGGTGTTTTTTTCTGTTCTTTCATTTTGGCAATATTTCTTTGTCTCTTTAATTTGGCAGCCTCCTAGTGTTTGCTTCTGTGTATTGGGTAGAGTTGCTTTGATTGTGTCTTGGTGCACCTGTTAAGCTATAAGGGTTGGAGCCCTTAGGTATTTGCCAGGGTGGGACAAACTTTTGCTGCTTTGTAGTGTTGTATTCAGGGGAGGGGTCTGAAAAGTAATGATGTCACTTGCTCAGCTCTTGCCCCATTTCTAGTCACACCCCCTACTTCCCATATGAGACTGGCTCCCCTCTAGCTGCTGCTATTGATGCTGAATCCTAGTGTGGATGGGTTTGTGTACATTCTAGGACATTGCAGGTCCTTTAAACAGACTCTCCTGAGAGACCAGCAGTTTCTTCCACCACTCCAATCCAAATGGTTTTTACAGCCAGAATTCATGAAGCCTTATTTCCTGGCACTAGATCCTGGGCTGCACGGTCTGGACTGGAGCTGGGAAGGCTCGCTCCCCAGGTGTACCTCCTGGTTTTTATGCACCACAGGTGAATGTGAGAACACCCATTCCACCAGACGCTGCCACCACTCCCTCACCCTCACCACCACACCATGTCCTCTCTGCCCTGGCTCCCTGGTCCCACACTTCCTACCTTTCTAGATGAATCTTTCTTCTTTAAATCCTTGGTTGTCAGACTTCCATACAGTGATTTTCTGGCAGTTCTGGTTGTTCTTTGTTATGAGATTAGTCATGTTCCTTTTTACAGTTGTGTGAGGAGGCAAAGCATGTCTACCTCAGCCTCCATTTACTGGAAGTCTCCTATTTCTATTTCTGATGTTTTACAGTGTCCACCTGGATTTTTTAATTGAAAAAACTTATCACAGAAATATTGAAAATGTCTTAAAACCCTTCACTAGCTCAGACAGCATTGGAAGTGTTTTCCTATTAAAGTTCTCTAAAACCAATTTATCAGTTACAAAAGATCACATTGTTATTCACTTGTCTATTATTACACACTACAAATGCATTTACTACAGGGTTTTATTTATTATTTTCTTCTGGAGAAAAAATAGTGTTTGACACACAAATGTAGGAATCACATGTATTGTTGTAAGAAAAAAATCTTGCAAGTTTGATGTATGTCTTTCACAGGTGGTGCATTTTGCTATACTTCTGAATTAGTGATATTCCTGAAATACTAACCAGTATAGCTGCTAACAAATTTAAACATTTAACTTCCTGAGAAGCAGTAAGGTCTGTTAATAAAATTGGACTTAGCTATGTGAGGTATTTTAATTTACATATGCTTTTAAGTTGTACTAAGATAATGTGGACTGATTTCCTTTTTGATGAATTTCAGAGTTTCTACTAGAGATTAAATGCATATAGATCCTGCATACACAAAGGCAGAAATCTCCTTGAAAATGGATTTTGACATTGTCACAAAGATTTTACCTCCTTTTTACTTTTTTTTATCTTTTGGAGAATGGGGATCACATTTTTCCCTCAAAGAGATTATATCTGAAATAGAAATTCAAATGCTAGATATAACTTGATAGGTAAACATTCATTTTCACAATGTATCAGAAGTTTATTTAATGTATAAAAATCAGTCCAAATTTTTTACTGCAATCTTATTAACTTATACAAAGAAGAAAATATCATTTGAAACCCTCTTTGGAAGTGTCCCAAGTAGAAAATATAATTAAATAACTACTACCAGCATTTGAAATTTTCCTCAAGTGTGTTGAGGACTTGGGCCATCTGGAAGACACCTGCTGCATCCACTGCACACACCTCCTTTTCCTTTGAACATCTATTCAGTTTTTAGGCCTTGGTCCTTGAGATAGAAGATTTTCCCCAATAGTTCCTATCCCTGGACATTACAATTAATTATTCCTTTTTTATGCTTTCACAGTCTATTGTTTGGTTTTCATTTAATAAGATAACGCATTGTCCTATCTTACCTATGGGGTCATCTAGGTGGTAAACACACAATGCAATACACAGATGATGTATTATAGACTATACACTTGAAAATTATATAATTTATTAACCAATGTCACCCCAATAAATTTAATAATAAAACATAAAAAAAGAATTAAACACAAGATAGTACAGATGTTTGCTAAACATATAATGTCGGTGGAATAATGTGAATCATAAAACAAAAATTCTAAAATAATGTTTATTTCCTCTGACCACAACCACCTTCATTATCACTAAATAATAAAAATTGAACACTAATACACCAATACACAAAGCCATTTAAATCACACATTTGCCAAAAGTTTTTTAAAATCTTGTTGCTTAACTTTTGACAAGCCACATAATCTCTATCAACATGATATATTGCTGTTTTCTATTGTTGGAATAATTTTTACTCTCTAGTTTAAGCTGTAAGTTTTTATCTGCTTATGTCATTTAAAATATAGCCTGAAATAATTCCTTTCTCTAACCTTCATTCACCATGAGCAGTTTGATACAGTTTACAAATATTAATACTTTTTGACAATAATTTCCAAATCCCACGTGTTATTTCAAACCCTCTTTACAAATACTTCTGTTTTATAACTCAGGAATAAAAGAAATAGCAATATTTTCCAGAAATGTAGATGCATGTACCCCTAGTCCCTTGTATCTCGTATTATACATGATTATAAAGAACACCTGGGGAAACTCACAGCACGTATATAATTTGCTAATTCAAATGCCTTTCTTCTGATCAACTGTCAACAGACCTATGCCATCAAAACTGCTCCCATGTCAACCAGTGACCCTGCATCCTTGTAATCACCTAAGGACTTCTACCATGATCATGTGGTTACACTTTTTTCCATCAAAATTTCACCTTTGATTTCAATTCCTCCGAAAGTGAACACTAAACATTTTTTTCAAAAGCAGTACTCTTTCCTTTTTGTTAATAGACTTTGTTTTTTTAAAGTTTTAAATTTACAGAAAAATAGCAGGTAGTATAGAGAATTAATATATCTCCCTACACACAACTTACCCTATTAACATCTTATGATAATATATTTACTTCAATTAATGAACTAATATTGATACATTATGATCAAGTAAAGGGTAAATTCATTCAAATTTCCTTAGTTTTTACCTCGTGCCTTTTTCCTGTTCCAGGATACCACAGTACAGTAGTTGTCTGTCTCCTGTGATACTATTTATTTATAATAATAAATATGTATTTCATCTTAGTCCCCATATTTGGTACAGAGCTCCTAAAACCCCTGGAATTCCTTGATTAGAGCAGGGAAGATGTCTTTTGTTATGTTAACGAAGTGACTTTGTAATGTCCCTAGATCACCTAAGGATGGGGAGTGGTCACCAGAAGAACCAACCATATAATTAGAATTTAAGTCCCATTTTTCCAACATTCAGGGAGGGGACAGGGATTGGAGGTTGAACTGATAACCAGAAATCAGTTATTTAATCAATCATGTCTATGTAAAGCAGCCTCCATAAAAACCCAACAGTGCAGGGTTTGGAGAGCTTCCAAGTTGGGGAACCAGAATGTCTCCATGTGCTATCATGTTGGACCCCAATCTCCCCAAGAGAAGCTCCTATTTTGGGACTTCACCCTATGTATTTTTGTTGATTTGGGTCCTTTAATATCCTCTGTAATAAATTGGTAATCTAGTGAGTAAGTGGGTTTCCTGAGTTATTTGAGTAGTTCTAGCAAATTAACAAAAACCAAAGTAGGGATCTGGGAACCTCTAATTTATATGCAGCCAGCCAGAACTACAGCTGCAATTGCTATCCTTAATTGGAGGTAGTTACTGTAACCTTTAATTTGTAACTGTCATATCAGAAGCACAGTAGCAACCTAGGCTTGCAATGGAGTGTAAAGTGGAGAGTGGTCTTGTGGGACCGAGGCCTTGTCAAAATTAGGTTGACTTCTCAGACACCCTGCTTTTGTACAAGAATTGCTTCTTGGTGTAGAGAAGCCTAAGCATGCACGTGTGCGCACGCAAACACACACACACACACAGGAACTGGGACTGGGAACCTAACCTATTTCCTTCAGCTTCTTGTGGCTGTGACAGTCTCTCAGACTTTCCTTGTTTTGGATAACCTTACCAATTATAATGAGTACTGGTCAGGTGTTTTGTACAATGCTCCTGCATTAGAATTTTCTGATATTTTTATCATGATTAGACTGAGGTCATGGGTTTTAGGAAGAAGTTTATGGAGGCAAAGTAGCATTTTCATGACATCATATCAACAGCACAGTATTTGTCAGAGTTCTCCACTGTAAGAGCATTCATTTATTTGTCTTTACTATACCATGCTCTTTGGAAGGAAGTCATTATGCACAGCCCACAAGTAAATGTCAATTTTTAATGAATAAAGATATTTACTTTCAATGAAAGAATATATTATGAACCTAATCCTCTGAGCTGATTTGTTCTACACTACTTACTATATATTCAATGTGACTTTTATTTCTCTTAAGCAATAAGTAAATGAAAAAGTACAGTAGTTTTCTTCATCCAAAAACACTTTGACTAAATAATTAATAATATAGCAAATTTCTGAGAAATAGAATTTGCTTTGTAACAAACATGATACTGATAAACAGAAGCATATGTAGTTACAGATAATTTTTCTTCAGAAAATATATTTGAAATACCTCATGATCTACAACTATTCTCAGAAATTTCCAGTCAAATATTGTTATGGATCATTGCATTGTATCTTAAGTGTTTTAAAGATAATATCTTATAACATATTTTATTATTATATTTTTATAATGACTAACACACTCAGTTATTCATTGTTTAATTCTCTCTGATGTCTTTTCCCCCTCCCCTTGTCTCCTTCTTTCACCTACCCTCAAGGCACGCACGCACACACCCACACACACACAGAGTCACACTCACTCACTCACTCATTCAACAACCTCTGTTCAAAACAAAAAAGCACAGAGCATGTCTATGGGAACAGGATTTACACTCATCTTTACCACAGTCTATGAGCACTGAACTCTATTTCAGTGCACAAATTAAATACTGATTTACAACAGAAGCAAAGAATTTGATTTGATTTGTTTTAGTTATGCACAAATTCACCTCTATATAAATGTTTCTAAAAGATATTTATTCATAGAGGTGTTTTTATTGTATTTTTCATAACTAAAACTTTAAAAATGTAAGTTTTGTTATTAATTATCAAGTTATCATGAGTTAGGCAGTTTCCTGACAGAACTGATATCAGAAGAAAGATTTAAGTTATATATAGTATTTGTCAAATTTTGCATATACTATGGTAGATGTAAGTAGCATCTACCACAGAATGAGTGCCAGTCTTATGTAGGTATCTGAAGCTACACTTATTACCCATAAATGCCCAAATGTGGGAGAATAAGTTCAAAGGCCTAAGGTAAGACCATTGAGACATTTACAGATAAATATCTAAATGGAGCACCAACACAAAGCATCTCCTAAAATAAGTACATATAAGACCCATGTCATAAAGTATTTCTGCTGAGAGACTACATTCTTTGACCACAAGCTTGATTCAACTTAGAGGTGCCCAACTGAGGCAAAAGACAGCATAGGAAGAATTCTGAGACCGCAATACTATTAATGTACATTTAATGTACACAATACTATTAATGTACATTAAATATACATTTAGTACCCTCCTTGGCTGTCAGGAAATGCCTTTTATCAATTAGGTTGAATAAATAATAAACTGAGGCAGGGAGAAGGGATGAGACATGTCTCACAGGCTAACTCAGCAGTCCTGAGACTGGTCTGATAATATTGCCAGGTGTTCCAACATCACAAGAAACACTATGTTAGCAAGAAAGAAGGGAAGTCCTTGAAATTCTATGTAGCATTTCCACTATCTGGGAAAGAAGGCCTTGAACGTGTGCTTTCATCCCAGGGCCTGGAATGTGGGAAAGGGTCCATGTGCCCAAAGAAGGAACCCATACAACATCTTCGGTTAATTGTCTACCTCTGGTCACTATCTGTTTTATGAGGGAGTCCCTAATGCTTACGGAAAAAGCCCATAAATAACTTTGGAAAGTGCCCCAATTTTAATGAACTGCCTCCTGTAACGTATCTGTTTTACAAGATGAACAAGTAGAGTCTGGAGCAAGATAAGGATTTGGGCTAACAGACCCCCACACATACCTAAGTGTGGGTAGTCACGCTCCCCCAGGAAAGCTGGCACCACATTTACCCATTAATCAATATGTAACTTATTTTTTCTCCTATCCCACCAACTATACAGGTGCTCAGAACAAAGAACTTGCTCTCTCTCTTGGGGGCTCTTGGCACTCTTGGCTCCTGGGCCACTGGGCCTCCGGCCACCCAGGGGGTTGCCACCCTGGTCTTCAGTAACTCTTACTTTTGCTGCCCTGCTTTGCCCTGAAACTTTGCCTTTCACCCTGTACTCTACCCGGTCCCATTCTCTTCCATGGGAATGGGTCACTAATAAACTGATTATACGCTAATAGATTTGCTGATCTGTAATTCTTTACATTCATCAGCAAGAAGAACCAGGTGTCTCCCAACAACACAACCTTTTGGTGTCTCTGGGCCGCACTGGAAGAAGAAGAGTTGTCTTGGGCCACACGTTAAATACAGTGTGACGTCTAATCACAAAAACTCTCATAATGTTTTAAGTAAACATTTACAATTTTGTGTGGAGACACTTTCACAGCCATCCTGGGCTGCACATGGCCCATGGGGCACAGGTTGGACACCCCTGATTGATATTCAGGTTTTCACATTGTTTACTTAAGGTTTAGTATATTGAAACTAAATATATTTTTACATAATTCTCTTACTCATTAAGTGTATCAGAGCATTTCCTTTCTATTGTTGGAAACATATGGGCCAGAGTAAGATGGTAATGTAGGAGGTAACAAATAAAAAGGAGAGATTCCACTGTGAAATTCTGCCTAGTAAAGCAACTCCATATTTTGCATAATAGGCTACAGCTTTTGTATTTTTAGCAAATATATTCATCTCCTGAGGAGTATTGAAAATACAAAACAGAAAAGGAAAAATAATAGATAAACTAGCAAACCCATGTATAACACTTGCTTGATGTAGGGTCTATGGGTATCGCACCTGTGACTTGTATCAGGCAGGTCCAGTCAGTACTGAAAGATCTGGCTAATATAACAAACCCACAAATATGCCTCTTACAAAAATGGATCTCTGTTCCCAGTGGCTATAAAAAAGCTGGATTGAAAATGGGGCTGATTAACATTACATTCTAATCATTAAGAACAGTTTCCTTTATTAAAGAATAACAAGAATCTCATCATGCCTCTAAGTTCAAAATTAGCACATATAAATATATATTACTGAATATAATTAAAATCAAATTTAAAATACACTTGGAATATGAGATCTACACCCAATCATATGTATACACACTTAAGACCATAGAGTTGTAAATACCTTTGCTTGTATTATTTGTTTTAATCTTCACCTGAAGACATGTCCATTACTTTTAGAGAGAGAGAGAGAGGAAGGGAGAGAGAAAAAGAGAAGCATTGGTGTGTGAGAGAAACATGGAATGGTTGCTTCCCACAAGCACCCTGACAGGGGATTGAACACACAACCCAGGTATGTGCCCTGACTGGGAATCAAATCTGCAACCTTCTGGTATATGGGATGATGCTCCAACCAGCTATGGCACCTGGCCAGGGTCTTGTTTGTATCTTTGTTTAAATTTCTTTCCAATGGATGTTGAACGATGTTTTATAAAAATAATCATTATTGCCTTGAATTATACTTGTTGGATCGAGTCAACCACAAATTTTTAAGTGGCGTCATAGAAGAGGCTTATAGTACATTATCAAGACTCACAGTCACTTAAAGCTTAACTTATATTTTAATTTATAATATGCATCACTTTTATTAAACTAATATCTAAAATTAATTCAAATCATTCCATTCTATATTCTATTTTTGCAAGTTAGATAATAGCAAGTTATTTTACTTATGGATTTGAACTTCATAGATAAACACTGCTAGATTAGAATATATCTAAGTTTCCTTCCTTTTTTAAAATAATATGTTCTTTTTAATAAAGTCAATAATTTTATACTAATTCTCCAGTGTTAGAAAAAGAATCCTCAAAGAACGAAGTAGCTGATTAGAATATAAGTTTCCTTCCTTTTTAAAAATAATATGCTCTTTTTAATAAAGTTAATAATTTTGCATTAATTCTCCAGTATTAGAAAAAGAATACTCAAAGAACTTATGTAGCTGAACCAAGAATGCGTCTGTATTAGATTTTGCCAGGATAAAAAATATGAACACATATTTGGCTATTAGACACACAAAATGGCCCTTAACACTTTTAAACTGGTTAGAAAGAAAGCTGGCTTTAATAGTTACTTTCAAAGGTTTGCATGTGAAGTTTGCTTTTTTTCTGCAGATATACTACTTTCTTATCACAAACACATTTAAAATATTTTAAAGAATTATCTAGAAGTTTTTCAGATTATTTCATTGTTCAAAACAACTTGAAAGCAATCCTGATAGAAACAGAGCTGCAGAGTTATTTAGAAGACTGCGATACCATGATCCAATTAATAAAACTATTATTCCTGGTTAACACTTTATGACAATTGTATTGGTATATATCAGAGTGTCATATATCAAAAAAGAACAAGTTATTCCTTTATTCAAATATTTATATATGTAATAGTTTATTTTATAGCAGAAGTTAGAAACAAAGTCTTATTTTTGACTACTTTAAAACACTTCACAAAAATAATAATATGATTAAAAGTTTTATGTCTAATTCCCAAATGTTTACTTTCAAAAGGCTGGTCTAACCCTCTATTATATTTCAGATATACTTAAATATTTATGTCTTTAAGTTTTTTAAAAAATTGATTCCTGATCATGGAATGCCTCCCCACCCCAACTTTATTGCACTTCATTTAAATGCAGTTTAAGTACAACCTCTTCAAAAGGCTACAGCCCACAGAAATATCCCTTTCCCCTGAATGTAATATCTTATGTTTATTTAGTCTTTATCATCACTGCTTTAGTATTATACTTATTTTTTAAGAGCACTTAATTGACCTCAAATAGACCAATGGTTTCCAGACTTTGTTTTAGCAGTTGAACACAGAAGTAAATAAGAAAAGAACATTTCAGGATGAGAAAAAAGCACTTGAAACATCACATTTATTCCCCACCTACCCTCATGTGAAAGCTTAAATGTCACCTCCTCAGGAAGTCTTTCCTTAGCACCAAAACTGTTATATATATATATCCTTCCACTCACTGTACACTGCTCTTTTCCTCCTTAATAATAGTTTAAAACTAGAATTTCCCACTAGATCACATGTTATATGTCTTATTTTTGAAACTATAATCCTAAAAATGGTAGTACACAGAGCTTCAATAAATATTTGCTGGAAGTCAGTCTTATTTATGTAAAAACAAAAGTGGTGAAAAGTTTGGGAACATTGTAAGCCATGCTAAAAAATGGTAATTTTTAATAGTTTATTTTTATTATATTTTTTCTATCATGCTATCCCCCTTATACAGAAATTATAATTTATAATGAAGATAATGGGAATATTAAAATAAAATTATAAATATATCAGTGACCAAGACTAGATTAGTGTGTTAGCACAGCTTGTGGACAATATGGAGAAAGGAGCAAAGGAGATCAAACAGAGATAAACCAGCAGACAAGTGAAGCTCATCAGATGGAAACTACACTAACCCTGTAGCAGCGGTAATGAAAATCCAGTTGGGAAAGCCCTGCTTTTGTTGGAAAGATGCTCTGCTAAACCATTTTTGAAGGTGGAGTCTGTGCCTTTGGCCTGCAAGTCAGCTGACACCTGGGAGTAGCCTCTAGATCTGCTTTGTGTGATTTAAAGACAGAAAGGAGACAAATGAGCCAGAATTTGGAGAAGAATGAGGCTAAAGGAAGAAAGTCCAGAAGACAGAGCAAAATGAAACTCTTGAATATTCTATATTCTCTCTCACCTCAGTGAATTTTCAACTGTCATGCTCTTACCTGAACGAAGTGATTACTCTCCACATCTCCAAAATCTTACATTAATCATGACAGTTTTTTTTTAAATATAGTTTATAGATTATGCTACTACAGTTGTCCCATTTTCCCCCTTCACTCCCCTCAACCCTGCACACCCTTTCCCACCCACATTCCCTCCCTTTAGTTCATGTCCATGTATCATACTTATAAGTTCTTTGGCTTCTACATTTCCCATACTATTCTTGCCCTCCCCCTGTCTATTTTCTACCTACCATCTATGCTACTTATTTTCTGTACCTTTTCCCCCTGTCTCCTCCTCCCACTCCACTGTTGCTAACCCTCCATGTGATCTCCATTTCTGGGGTTCTGTTCCTGTTCTAGTAGCTTGCTTAGTTTGTTTTTGTTTTTGTTTTGTTTTAGGTGTGGTTATTAATAATTGTGAGTTTGCTGTCACTTTACCATACATGTTTTTTATCTTCTTTTTCTTAGATAAGTCCCTTTAACATTTCATAAAATAAGGCCTTGGTGATGATAAACTCCTTTAACTTGACCTTATCTGAGAAGCAGTTTATCTGCCCTTCCATTCTAAATGAAAGCTTTGCCAGATTTAGCAATCTTGGATGTAGGTCCTTGCCTTTCATGACTTGGAATACTTCTTTCCAGCCCCTTCTTGCCTGCAAGGTTTCTTTTGAGAAATCAGCTGACAGTCTGATGGGAACTCCTTTGTAGGTTATTGTCTCATCTCTTGCTGCTTCTAGAATTCTCTCCTTCATTTTAATGTTGGGTGATTTGATGATGATGTGCCTTGGTGTGTTCCTCCTTGGGTCCAACTTCTTTGGGACTCTCTGAGCTTCCTCAACTTCATGGAAGTCTATTTCCTTTGCCAGATTGGGGAAGTTCTCCTTTATTATTTGTTCAAATAGCTTTTCCACTCGTTGCTCTTCCTCTTCCCCTTCTGGTACCTGTATAATTCAGATGTTGGAACGTTTAAAGATGTCCTGGAGATTCCTAAGCCTCTCCTCGTTTTTTTGAATTCTTGTTTCTTCATTCTGTTCTAGTCAAATGTCTATTTCTTCCTTCTGGTCCACTTCATTGATTTGAGTCCCAGTTTCCTTCCCATCACTATTGGTTCCCTGTGCATTTTCCTTCACTCCACTTAGTGTAGCCTTCATTTTTTCATCTAATTTGTGACCAAATTCAACCAATCCTCTGAGCATCCCGATCAGCAGTGCTTTGAACTGTGCATCTGATAGGTTGGCTATCTCTTGGTTGCTCTTTCTGGAGTTTTGATCTGATCTTTCAGGCCATTTTTTTTTGTCTAAACACGCCTGTTGTGTAGTGAGGGGTGGAGCCTTAGGTACTCACCAGGGCGGGGCAACCCAGTGGCTAGGTTGTGACAGTGTATGTGGGGTTCAAGAAGGAACAATGGCTCTTGCTTAGCTCTCTGCTGGATTTAAGTCACTTCCGTCTCTTCCCCCAAGCAAACTGGGCCCTTCTAGTGCTGATTCCCGGGTGGGTTTATGTACATACTAGGATTCTGTGGGTCTCTCCAATGAACTCTCCTGTGAGGCTGGGATTTTCTCCCCACACCTCAACACCCACAGGTGTTTTCAATTGGTGTTTTGAGGCTTTATTTCCCCACCCTGGGACCCTGGGTTGTGGGGTCTGTCTCACTCTCCAGTTTTGTGGGGTTTATCTCACACGAATGTGGGACCACCCCATCTGCCTGCCACCTCGAGCACCGTGCCCTTCCATAATCTGCCACCTTACTGGGTCCACCCACTGCCACCTTGCACTCCCTCGGTCTGCCACCTGCCACTTTGCCACTAGGTGTCTCCCCATGCCTGCCCACTGTGCTCCCCCTACCAGTCCGGATGAATGTGTCTACTTTAACTCCTTGGTTGTTGGACTTCCATACAGTTCAATTTTCTGTCAGCATTAATTGTTTCTTTGTTGTTGTTGTTTCTAAATTGTTGTCCTTATTTTGGTTGTGTGAGGAGGCACAGTGTCTCTTCCTATGCCTCCATCTTGGCCGGAAGTCTAATCATGAAAGTTTTTATGTGATAGAAAAATCTTGTGGAGTACAGTAAGGAATGAAAAACTGAAAAAGATCCTGAGTTCTGCATCAAATTGGAAACTCAGAGAAAAAAAATTAAAACAAAGATAGCCACCAGAGAGAGAGAAAGGGCCTCAAAACTTCAACTAGGAAGAGAATTGGAGGAAAAATGATGCTGGCCTGAATAAATGTTTAAACAACAATTGTAGAGAAAAAGGTGTAGAATCAAGAATAGCTAAAAAGCAGAATCAATGAAAGCTAGCAATACTTGATTTCAAATTTTGTAGTCTGCACTATGCTAGCGTCATTCACGAAGAGAAATAAATAGGGCAAGAACAGATTAAAAGCCAGAAAGAATAAGGTTAACCTTGAATCTATTAAAGCTAAAGCATGAAACTGACAATTATGGATGAAACTGCTAACAGGCTGTTAAATACACATACATACACACACACACACACACACACACACACACACACCCCTGCATGTCATGAGAGAGGCTTAAACTGAATAGAGACTTTGGAGTCAATATTTCTGAGTGATGACTGAAGTTGACCACTTATTTTTACAGAGTAATAAAATTACAGAATACAAGATAAAAACTTAATTCTCAGTAACAAAAATCTCTTGAAGGTAGTTTATTTCAGAAGAATGAAGGTAGTATATATTAAAATAACAAAGATCATAGGAGGTAGGGCAAGGAAAAATATGAACTTAGAAATGCATGGATAGGCACAAAACAATAAAATATTCTACATAACCAATCTACATAAGTAAGAAATATAAGTATGGTAGTTAGTACCATCCTAAAGATGATAGATATATTACCTTTGAAAATAACAAGGCAATGTAAAAGAAAATGAAATTCTGTTAAGGGTGTCCTATCAGAATTGGTGGCTATTCTGGATGCTTTAAATGGAGGAGATCTAAAGTCATAGGTGCACAGGCTAATATTTCATTCCTATGGGTCTCTCAGATTCCTATTTTTCTTATCTAATATTTTTTTGATCTAAGACACCACTGATGGTAAGACAGATTTTATGTACCTCTTCATAAGAAAAATAAAATGGAAGATAATCTAGGATACCATGCTTAAATATCTTCATTATAAACACATCAATATCAGATATTAAAGTATGAAATAAAGTGAATCTTCAAATCATTGAAATATGTGATTTAAAAAAAAAAAAAACACCTGGTAAAATTGGTGATATCTCCATTTCCATTTTCCTCAGAATAATTTTATCATTATTTTCCTCATACAATATGTATTTTAATAATTTCTAACCTATGAGTGCCCTAATTGAAGGAGCAGGCCCAGTTATTATTAGTACCAAGATTAAAAAAAAAAAAAAGCCCAGGTCTTTCAGCACATATATGTGAGGTTTAGTTAGCAGACATCTCACAAGAACAATAAAAGTGACTTTTTAGGTCTCTTAATTATCTTCATATATGGACAAATTTACAAGGACAAGCTGGTTTAACCCATCATTCAGATAATGTCCCTATCTTATTATTTTTAGGATGTTGACAACACGTTTTAATTGAGATGAAGTTTTAAAATATTGTAGTCCAGGAGAGACATCCTCTTTCTATATAAACTTTTCTTTCACATACTCATTTGAGTCCTAGGCTGGAGACACTTTTGTCCTCTTACCCAAGGCACTCTGCCTAAAAACAAAACACATCAGAAAATTAGGTAGTTTGGCTAACAACCCCATGTCTAGTTCTGTAGGCTCTTCAGAGTGGGGATGGATCTATTCTCTTATTTGAGTTGGAAACTCAACTTCTGGCTGAGAGTGAACACTGAACCCTAGTCAGAATTCTGTCACTGTTTGTGTTGCAGTTCAGATGCATCATCTCCAGACTCTTAAAGGATGTTACCCAGCTGCTCCTCTATCAAATGATGCAGCTGAGAAGAGCTCATTCAGCAGAAGGAAGAGGAAAATCTGACTTTTATGGATGGTTAGATAACCTGATATGTGATTAGGACACCTCAAACAGTAGTAAAAATCTGGATGGATCTCGCCTCCAGTTAAAAATGGTCTATTCTTCTGTCTCCCTCAATGGGGCGATTCAGACCTAAAACCACCAACTCCCATACAGGTAGCTGTCTATATGAACACCATTTTATTATTTCATTGTCCTTATTGGAATAACTAAGCTACTCCAAATAACTTTATTTCATTACAGGATTTCCCCCAAAGACCCACCAATTCTTCGACAGAAAACATCAAGAGATGGCTTATGCCCTAAAAGTCATAAAACTCTTCACCTTAAAATCCTCACCTTGCCCAGGCCTGCTAGCTCATAAGGCTAAAGGGCCATCCAAATATTCCAAGGTTGCAGGTTCAATATCCAGTCAGGGCACATAAAAGAGTCAAACAATGAATGCATAAATAAGTGGAACCACAAAGTAATCTGTCTTGCTCTCTCTCAAAAAAAAATAAGAAAAGAAAAAAAAGTTTTACCTTTCTGTTTTCAATTCAACTTTCCTAAACTATTATATAATGATCTTTACCTAATCCTAATCAAGCTCCCAAAATGAAAGATCTGCCTAAAACCAAATTAAAAAATTTCAATAGATCCTAAACTTTCTTCCCTCTCTAAAAAACTGCCAGAGTTCGGTTGGGGTGACATTTTCCCATGACCTCAAGAAAGAATAATCTTAGCTGGGTCTTAGCAAAAGGTTGGGGAGCCAGCTTTTGACACTACTACCATGGCATCATTCAGATCTACTAATTATTCAGTCAAATTATTGGTTGTATTGAAATTATCCTGGCATCCTAAGATGTCCAGTGATAGAAAAGGTCATCCTCATGAGAGTAAGAGATCCCCAATTCCACTGTTGACCCTTGGAAATTTTCAGTAAGATGGAGAATCTAAATATAAATAAATGGAGCAACATGCTATAGTAATACCTGATAAAATGATGCTATTAAATTTTTATAACCCAAGGAATAGAAATTCTATAAGTGTTTTTAGTGTGTACAATTATAATTTCATTTGTTGTTTAGTGTGAAATATTCATTATTATTTATCTCTTTTCTGCCCCAGGCACTGTAGAAAATTCTGTTTCATGTCAGTGGTTCTTCTTCTTGTTGGTGAACAATTTTATATACATAAATGTTCTACTTCTTCAGAACAAAGAACAGGATTTGCTTTCTTAATTACTTGCTCATTTTGATAGTGACAGCTGATTTTGTTGGCATTATTCAAGCAATTGTATGAAGATGTCACCACATAATTGTAAAAGGCCAGGAAATTTTATATTGAGATGCATATTTTCTCTCTAATTACTCCAGAAAAACCATGCTGAACGAAAGAAATCTTTTCTTTGTATCCTTTAATGAACTTGAGCCACTGGCTGCCCTTTGCACAGCAGAAAAGAGTTTTTAATGGTGAAAAATGCTACGATAGCAAGTGACAAGTCAATTCTATGACTTCATTAAAATTGTTGTCATTGAATACTAAATTAGGTCAGAACATGTAAACATTTTTCAAATACAGTTGATTAGATTTTGAAAACTACTGTACCTGAAAACCTTTGTAGCTAAGCAATCTTCTTGAAGTATAGCAAAGTCTGACGGGCAAAATAGCCAGAGGCACTTTTAAATCCACTTATAAAGATGATTTACTCTATTGGCAATTATATAGAAAAATAATTACAACTGTTCTTAATAAATGGAGTTAGTCAATTTCTTATTGGCAATACTGTTTGTACTACAAATTAACAATATGACCTTGAATAAAACCTTTAAAACAATAAATATTCACAGGGAGCAGAATTTCATGTTATCTGAAGTTCTCCTCCACTTCTGTCCATTCTTCAGTCACTTAAGTTTACCATGTAGCCCAGTGAACTAAATACAAAAAAATAATGTGCCCAGGTGAATGTTATATTTTGAACTAATTTAATATTTTAAAAGTTGAAATAAAAAACTCAGTATTAAATTAATGAATCAATTAGTTGATTGATGAACTAACTGATCAAACATAAATAACAAATAAACAAAAAACATTATATTTTTCCAATATCTACACTGAAAATAGATATTACTGACAATTGTATAGTTTTGTGTTGAAGTAAGGTCATGATTCTTATGCCCTATCAGCAGACCGTAAATAAAGTATTGCTTTTTCAAGAACAATAATTAGCAAACATTTTTACACAACACTTCTTATGTCAGTCAGTCATTTGCTAACACTTAGGGAAAGAAATATGAGAAAAATATAAAAACTATAAAAATCAATTTAAAATACATTCAAATCCTTATAAAACAGAATCTTTATGAAATGATACTTCTGGATAGTTAAAATTTATGAGGAGTTACGAATTATTTCTCTTAACATATTAAAGAGTAAAAAATAACAGTGTAGGAAGATGCACTTCCAAAGTGAATTTATTCAGCTTACCGTTTTATCAGAGAAGGCAGACTATAACTACTTTGTGGATGACTCGGGTTATACTGATGTTTAAAGTGCCGTGGAGTAAAATATTACAGCACAGTAATGCTTCATGATCTGCTGATACAGACAGAGATCTCTGCTCCTACATTAAATGACTTCACATTGTTCTGCTTCATGACTTTGTCTACTTTTCAAAGTTTTTTGCCTTTTCTCTTCCTTTTAGGCTAACAGTCCTTATTTTTCAACACATTAAGTATGTCTGCTTGAAGCAAACCTTTTGTGCTCTTCTAAGATGTTACTATGATTTTCAGTGACTTTGGAAAATAACCAAATGTATTAGAATTACTGGTATATGTGATATTAGAAGCAGCAAGATCTAGAAAGATAGCAAAAAGAACCTACCATTTAACGGTAAGATCTGGGTTAATGTTAGCTGTATGAACTTCAAAAAACATTTTAACCATATAGTATTCACTTCTTCCACTGTGCTTGGGATATAGTAACACATATTTCAAAGTGTTATGGTAATAATTTGATGAGGAGATAACATATTTGAAATCCCTTGTAAAATATAAAGTGGAATACAAAGTTTGATAGGATTACTATCACCATTATCAGAATAAGATTGCCATCTAATGGCAACTGAGCAGATAACAGGTACTCTAACCCTTTTAAAGCAGAAAAGAGAATGCAGTAACAGTAGCTGATCAAAACCACACTTACACAATGGAATTTTATGCAGCAGAAAGAAAAAGAAAGAAGGAGCTCCTACTCTTTGCAACAACATGGATGAAACTGGAAAGCATTATACTAAGGGAAATAAGCCAGGAAGTGAAAGACATATACTATATGATCTCACCTTTAACAGTAATCTAATCAAAAAAACAAACAAACTGGCAAAGTATAACCAAAGACACTGAAATAGAGAACAGGCTGACAGTGACCAGAGGGGACACGGGAGGGAATTTCAGGGGAAAAGGAGAATGGTTTGCAAGAACAACTATAAAGGACATATGAACAAAAACAAGATGGGCATGGAAATGGGAGGGAGGCGGGGAGGACTGGGGGGTGAGCTGGGATGGGGGTAAAGGGCAGAAAACTGTACTTGAACAACAATTAAAATGAAACAAATAAAATAAATAAAAAAAAAACATAAAGTTAACTACTAACTCCACAGTTGCATCCTTACAACATCTGTTACCCAAAGAGTGTATTGCAGCAGAATATTTGTACCTTTATTATACCTGTTCTTTCTAGAAACTAAAATCACTTAGAGCTTCATATAGTGAAAACAGTGGGTAGGCATTAAGTCGTACAGTTTAACTTAAACCTTAGTTCTGCCACATAACTAGACTCTTTACCCCTGGACCGGCAGCAATGCTCTTTTGCGTTCCCATCCCCTTCATCCATGAAGCAAAAATAGTAATGCATGTATTTCTTAGAGCCTTGTAAATAAAATTAAATGAGATCAGCCCTGGCTGATGTGGCTCAGTGGATTGAGCCACATCAAATTGCAAACCAAAGGGTTGCCAGTTTAATTCCCAGTCAGGGCCCATGCCCGGGTTGTGGGCCAGGTCCCTGGTTGGGGGTGCACAAGAGGCAACCACACATTGATATTTCTCTATTCCTCTTTTTCCCTCCTTTCTCCTCTCTCTATAAATAAATACATGAATAAATAAATCTTAAAAAAATGACATGAGATCATCGAAAGGGCTTATGAAATGTTGCTTAAAAGCAAGCAAAAACAGAAACAACTGAGCGTCTAGACCAGTTTTTGGCACAATAGAGATGCTCCAGTAAATAAATAAATGTAAGTTAACTTAGGCTCCTTGCATGAAGTAAAAACCAAACATATAAGCAGTGCCCATATCTGAAAAAGAGGAGGAAGAGCCAGTTTGAAACAAAAGTTTCAGTAACTGTGATTTTTAAATTTTAAATAAATTACTTTGATTAGTCAAAAGAATCAACATTATTAAACACAGTTTTGAAACTTAGAAAAACTTTGGGTCCAGATGAGATATTTACTGACTAACATTTTATCATGCAAAGCTTCAATTTTCTCAAACCTGGAAGTTAATATTTAACTTTAAAATGTCACTTCAACTCCAAAAAGTTATGTTATTCTTTTATTTAATGCTTTAATTGTATAAGTTTTGAAATATGTGGTAGTCCCAGACTTAATTGCTTGTGTTATGGCATTCTATAGTTAAAATTTGAGAAATACTATACTTGAAAATGTTGAGATATTCTATTAATAGAGACTGGAAAAAAATCAAAATCTGCAAGACTGGATTCCTATTAATCCTCAGGTACAAAGTATTTTATCATGCATATTATGGAAAGTTGAATTAGCTATAGTTATTTAAAAAATATTATATGCCAGGCATGAGATAGAGCTTTCTACTGGGCCTTTTGAACTTATTATCCCTCAGAATAAATTTATAGGGTAGATACTTTTGTTATTCCCATTTTCATTTTTTAACGTTTTTCTAAAGATTTTATTTATTTATTTTTAGACAGAGAGGAAGCGAGGGAGAAAGAAAGGGAGAGAAAGATCAATGTGTTGTTGCCTCTCATGCACCCTCTACTGTAGACCTGGCCCACAACACAGGCATGTGCCCTGACTGGGAATAGAACCAGTAACCCTTTGGTTCAAAGGCCAGTGCTCAGTCCACTGACCTATACCAGCCAGGGCATGTTGCTCCCATTTTCAGATGCAGATAGGGAAACTAAAAGAAATTAAATAATTTTCCCATGCATAACCTGGTTTTTGGCTTTGATTTGTCCAAACTCCAGATTTATAGCTCTATACCATACTCCCGAAATTAAGTGTCATATGTTTCTTAACTTTATACATTCAGATTGAAGACACTTACACACTT
Organism: Phyllostomus discolor; assembly: GCF_004126475.2. Classification (NCBI taxonomy): domain Eukaryota; kingdom Metazoa; phylum Chordata; class Mammalia; order Chiroptera; family Phyllostomidae; genus Phyllostomus; species Phyllostomus discolor. The sequence continues at coordinate 98,227,314 of NC_040903.2, forward strand.
TTTCTGGTGCAGGCATACCAAAGCTTGTAAAAACCTATAGTTTATTTTTTATAATTTTCCCTGTGTGAATGTTGTAATTTGCACATTACCATTGACATTAGCAAAGCCACTAGGGTTTGATCTCTGCTCTGCTATTATCTATTAAAAATTAATAACAAAATTATATCCTTAATTAATAGACACAGGAGGAGTTCCTAACTCACTGCAGAATTTGATATTGCTTGTTCATCAAACTCAAAATAATAAAGCAACTACCTAATAAATTTCTAATTGATATCATTGGGCCACTGCCTCCCCATTCGCATCTGGACATATATCAAGAGTTCCTGTCCTAGGTCTTCTTTTTTAGATATAATGTCTAAAATAGCAAAAACAATATAAAATTCCTTCATTCTTTCATCTAAATGACCATTATGGTCTTTTTATCAAATAATAATATCTAAAATTTATTTTCAATTGAGTAACTCACCTGCAAATTAAGATCAAATTTAATACAAATTAAAAGCCTGCTTTCACTCTGGATATTAAAAATGTGAGTTAATAAGTTTTAAAATATTTAACATAAGATTTATTCTTTCATTGAGAAATCTCAATTTTAAATATGTTCTAGTAATTTGGACATATGACTAATATATGGAAAAATGTTTTCTTGCATTCAATGCATTGTTTTTAACACAAATAAATGTAGCATCTGCTACAAGCAAAATATCATCATCTTTTATTGATAGATCTAATAGAGAGAGAGAAAGACAGACATTAATTTGTTTTTTCATTTATTTATGCATTCACTGGTTGCTTCTTGTATGTGCCCTGACCAGAGATTGAACCTGCAACCTTGGCTTACCTAGATGACACTGTATCTAACTAATGGAGCTACCTGTCCAGGGCCCTAATTTTTGATTAGTAAGTACTAACAAAACACTTAAGTGCCTACAATATTATAAAGAATTTAGATAATAAAAGTTCAAATCAGAAATCATATTTTAAAATAATATATAATAATGATGAATCATTAAGAAATTAAGGGCTGTGGAAAATAACTAATGATAGGACAAACTCTTTGACAAGGAATTTAAACTAAAATTTCAAGAAAAGTAACCAACTTGTTCTGAGCTTCTATTTTATTCTAGTCAACTGTGAAAGGCACTTTACATACAAAAATGTCACCCATTTAGGTAGGGTGATATTTTAAGATAGATATTATTGTTGTCATTTTGCACAAGGGGGCAGCAGGCAAAGAAACACTGGGTCACTTGCCCAAAGCCACTTTGACAAAGCTGGAATTCTACCTTGGATGTATGTGTCTGCCATTAAAGTGGCTACTCACTTTTGATATTAATCTCTAGTTTCTTTAATTTGAATGGATCTTTAAGATGAAACTTCCTTTCTGAGAGTAATTATGAGGATTAACTTGAAAAAGTTGAAGAAAAGACCTTAATTCATTACAGGCACTTAGTTTTCCTTCTCCTCAACTTAGATTTCCAGCTACTAATTGCTAACGCTTACACACAGCCCCTGCCCTGGATTAACACGGAAGCCAAGGAAAGAAATGAGGAACTACAATTTTTATTCTTATTCCTTTATGGAATAGTATGTACTGTTTGCTATTTAACTGGCATTTTGATAACATCTATTCATAAAAATGTTATTCAGTTACACAAGGGTTACATTTTTCAAAAAGTTTGTTTTGGAAGACTCATTAGGAAGTAACAGTGCTGAACATTAGACATTCTATTAGGCTTTATGGAATTTACCTTATGTCTGAGCAAAATGCTTTACAACATGTACTTGATTCTCAGTATTAAAATTATCTGAGGAATAGGAACTATGGAAAAGGAACTAGGTTTTATTTTTGGACAGGCAAATCTCATAAAGCTCCAAGCCTGGCTACCCTGATGTGCCACCATTTAGAACCGCTTCCACTGAGCATGGTGCTACTAGCTTGTACTGAAAGTAGCTGCTGAAGAAACTGTCTTGACAGCAAATTATTTATACACCATAAAGACAAGTGAACAAAATCTCTTTCAGCTCTTAGTAAAAAGAATTTACTTATTTTACAAATGCATTTTTGGTTAACTGACTGATAGTATATAATTTTAATCATGTAACCAGTTTTTCTTCCTTCTTCACACATACTAGAACACTCCAAGCAACATTTCCCACTCATTGCGGTAATACTAATACACATTTTGTTTGCCAGCCTTACCTGTGAATTCATCTTATTTTTCATATCCTTCTTTTATTGTTACTCTATTTTACTCAAATGACTATTTATCAAGATGTTTCAATAAATAGAAAGAAAAACCTGAACAAAATAATACAAAATTACATTCAAAAATTGAGCAAAAACATATTGCTGGTATTTTCCCTTTGCCAGATTGTATACTTTATAATATCTATTTCACTATAAAGAAATACTTCAGGTCACTTATTTGAGTCTTAGGCATATTAAATTTCATTAGTACTTTTTTTCCCAAAAAAACACTGTTGAGGTATATCTAACCAACATCACTGCTAGCATCTTCCATGACTCATTTGTAGCAAAAGCAATGCCATAACAATATGATTAAGAGACTGAAGAGAGATATAAAATACTGGGTAGGGTAAATAATACCACTAACATATTTTTTAATTTATCAAGGTATAAATGATAGTATCTTATATTTTTAATTAAAATAATTGTTTGGTCATATATGCATTATGAATAATTCATTTAAATAGAGAAACAATAAATATAATGCTTTACTACAAGAGAAATGAAGTGTCTGGTATTAAGGAATTTATAATTGTGAATTTGAAACATGAAGCATAATAATTATTCATAAAGTATATTATCTAGAAGAGTAATTTAAGCATTAATTAAATAAAATATAATAAAAATATCTGGAAGCCTCATCCATAGGCTTTTTAATCTAAAGCTTAGCTTTTAGATTAGAATTTACAAAGATAAAAACCAGATAATGCCAGGATGAGTAAATTATTTAAAATAGTTGCTTTTATATTTTTTCTCCTCAAGGCAAAGCTCCTTGTGGAATTCACTTTGAATTCATATGCCTTCCTTTCTCCGAAACTGTCATTTTCTTACTTTCACTAAAAAAATATCTACTTACTGCACTATAAAACAGATATTTAATTTGTACTATTGTTTGTACTATCTCTCTACTTATAAAAGAACTATGTTAACTTAGGACTCCATAGGAATATTTATATAGTCAAAGGATCCCTAGGAACTTTATTCAAATTGTCCACTGCATTTGTTAAAAAACAAATTTTTAAAAACCTACTGTAAATTTCCAATTGTCTTTAAGATGAAAATACAGATAGCAAGAATGGATAACAACATATTAAAGATCTCCAGAATCATTATGGCTAACATAATAAACAGTCATTTTTACCAAGGCGGGTACAGTCATAAGTGCAAAATGAAACAACATGATAAAATAAACAGATACACATTCAACTGTGTAAGTATATGAGCATCTCTATGACTTTGAGCCACACAAGTCAAACTAGTTTTTTCTCTTTTGTTTTTTGGTATTTTGATATTTTACTTGGCTGGTTGTTATATTTTAGTGATGTTGCTCATAGTACAAGTAGTACTGTACCTGTATTATGCATTCTGTATTGGCCTTTATAAGCCTCTTTGCCGGTAACATCACTAAATATGGACAGTATCCAATACATACACTTTGAAAAATGCAAGGAAATTTTTAAGTTAGAAGTTGTCAAGTTTTATCTGTTAAAATGAACTTCTTAATTAAAGGTATTTGATTTTCTATTAGGGAAAAGATTAAATTTTACTAATTTTTGTTGTTGGTAATCCCATCATACCATTTAACACTCCCCCTCCTCTCATTCCAACATTTCCTATAAAATCATAATCAAGAACCCTAGCTGGTGTACCTCAGTGGATTGAGCGTGGGCTGTGAACCAAAGTGTCGCAGGTTTGATTCCCAGCCAGGGTACATGCCTGGGTTGCAGGTCATAACCTCCCCACCCCCCGCACATTGATGTTTCTCTCTCTCTATCTCCCTCCCTTCCCTCTCTAAAAATAAATAAATAAAATCTTTTAAAAATCATAATCAAGAGACTAGAGTAGACTTAAGTGCTCATGGGCAGCAGTGGCGGGGCTGTGTACTTCTCTAGGCATTCAGAGGGACAAAGTATCTAGTTGTTACACTTTTACTGGTATTAAGATTGAATAGTGGGTTCAGTATTGCCAGTTTAATCTATCATTGCAAAATTCTCCAGCAAGAATACATCCTAACAATCATGCTACAACAAATCAGGTTGGTTACTCCTCGTGATGGCTGTTATTCCTCCTACTATGCCACTGCATGTTCAACAAGTGTCCTGTTGAAAATACATTTAAGGTGTTTCCAATATTTTGTTATTATAAATATTTTGCAATGAATACTTATTCTCATATACTATCTTACATAGTCCCACTGACTTTGGATTAAATGTCTAAAAGTTGGATAGCTGGATCGAAAGATAAATGCTTGTACAGTTTTGCTTGAGAGTGATAAAATTCCTTCCATATGGTGCACATTCTCACCATGTGTAACTCCTTTATGATAAACATGAATGACAAAATCACATAAGGTATTGCCTAAAAATGAGGAAAATCTATATTTAAAAAATATATATCTTTCAAATCAACTGAAGGAAAACTATCTCTAGATATGGTTATTCTGTTTGTAAGCAACTGAAAAAATGGAAGTAGCTTCTTGTTGATAGAACCTAAAATAAAGTATAAAAATATAAACGCTGTTATTACTTTTGAGAATTGTTAATATATTATTAAAGTGTAACAATACTGAATGAAAAAAAATCACAAAATATTAGAACTGGAAAATATATATAAATCCTAACATGTAAAAATATGAACACTAAAATTCAAGAGATTGATTTTCTCAAATGTATAGAATAGCACCTCACATTTCTTATCTCCAATTTAATTTTATTTCTGCTTGGACTTGAAAATGACTATCTTAAAGGGGTTATTTATAATAAAAAATTAAATTAAAGGTTGTCTTTGTGGACAAATATCTAAATTTAAATAAATAATTCATTCCCATAACAGCTTCAAAGAAAGTAATTTGGAATATGGAGACATGATATTTTATGCTTTAATATAAATTTAAGCCATTAAAAATATAATGGACTTCCCTATTAATTCATTGAGCAAGAATTTATCTCATACTACAATTCTAGGTGTGTGTATGAGTATATATTTGTGGTTGCTATTGGTAATTATTAATTTTGAGGTCAACTTTATGACATCAACAGAAACCCTGTTGTTAAGTAGTTATTAAAATCACTAAGATTTAAAACAGCAAATCTGAATCCACAAACCTTCCATTTGGTTATATAAAGTAAATTAAAAATTAAAAGTTTAATTATTATTTTATTCCAAATATATTAACTATTCCATTTAGTGTTTAATTAGGATTTCCTTCTTTAAAATAACTTTTGTTTTACAGGTTTTCTTTTAAAATTTATAATGATCTTCTAACAGGATTTATATTTCCATAATAGATTTTAAGATAACCAGAATCACAAGTCCATGGTGCCCAGCAAGTTCCTTGCACAAATACAAACTGGGGACTGAAAAGCCTCAGCACAGCCTAAAGCTTATCCATGAAAGCTAAATGACTAGGATCAGAGTCGTAGAATATTGTGCATTTATTCAATACTTACCAGAAGGATGAAGATTCTGCTCCTCTAATAATTCTAGATCAAGCATTAGATCATCTTCATCCAGTTCACATGATCCCAAATTATTTAAAACATCCTGAAGAAAAAGCAAAATCAGTAGTTAGGGAACAAAACAGAACACTGAAAAGCTGAGAAAATATTCACATGCAGATGCCATGAAGCAAAAAAGAAATCAAATTAGAAGTGAAAAGTTTTAACTGATATCCAGAAATTTTTTCACTATCTTTAGGATTATCAGCCCAATAAAAATTGTAAGAATTATCACAAAAAGTCTTAATTGTTATAATTATTTGCATGTTAGCTTTTTTAAAGGTTGCATTTATTTATTTTTAGAGAGAGGAAATGGGGAGGAAAAGAGGGAGAGAAACATCAATGTGTGGTTCCTCTCCTGCACCCCTACTGTAGACCTGGCCAGCAGCCAAGGCATGTGCCCTGAGTGGGAACCAAACCAATGACCCTTTGGTTCATAGGATGGCACTCAATCCACTGAGTCACATCAGCCAGGGCTGCATGTTAGCTTTTTAAAAGCCATGTATAATTAACAGAAATATATATGTAAGCAGCTATAAAAATATTAGAAAACAGGAAAGTCTTAATCAAAACTTCTTTAACAAACATGAGAAAAGACGAGATTTTACTTACTGAAATGCACAAAAATGATATAAAGGCTGTCAAATGTATAGAAGTCTGTGAACTGAAAGTTTTCTAATATTTATCTAACATTTATCTTTCAAATCTTTGTAGCATTCTTGTGACACATTTAATAAATTATTTCTCAAATTTTGTACAGTGCCAACTGTGAGACATTATTTTAGACCATATCTGGAAGTGGGGATTCTGATATCACTATCCAATCACTTGTTTAGATTAGAAGGAATGAATAAAAGAAATAAATATCAATTTAGATTAAAAGTTAACTATTGATATTCATGAGGTCACAAACATCAAAGCTAGATATTCTTTCTTTTTAAGAGGACAAACAGCAAAGTAAACTAAAAGGTTACATTGAGAGGTCGAAGATAAATAACTCCTTGCAGAGGTAGGAATTCTTGAGTGAGGAATAAAGAAATGAGTTTTATATTTGTGTGTACAGACAGATAGTAAACATTAAGAAAAGCAAGAATTTACATTTAGGGACTAAGGGTGAAAATAAAACAGTACAAAAAGGACAGGAAGAAGAATCTAAATACTAAATGATGCCACATCTACAAATCACTTTCTCCACTGATGTGAATGTTACCATAATTCACATTTAAAGAAGTAAATATTTATTAGGAAAATCCTAATAATATTGTCAAATGGACACTGAACACCTTAGTTCTTGGAGTTAAAAGTAGGGACACTATAGGCACTGACTGGCATGGCTCAGTGAATTGAGAAGCAGCCTGAGAACCAAAGGGTCACTAGTATGATTCCCAGTCAGGGCATGTGCCTGGGTTGCAGGGCCAGGTCTCCAATAGGGGGCACACAAGACGCAACCACGTATTGATGTTTCTCTCCCTCTCTTTCTCTCTCCCTCCCTAAAAATAAATAAATAATCTTAAAAAAATTAAAAGACTCTTAATAAAAAAGGACACTCTCATACATAAACTATTCTCACTGTAAAAAAAAATAGAATTAAAACCCTGGTTGGTGTAGCTCAGTGGGTTGAACGTGGGCTGCAAACCAAAGCATCACAGGTTCGTTCGATTCCTAGTCAGGGCACATGCCTGAGTTGCAGGCCACGTCCCCCAGCAACCACACATTGATGTTTCTCTCTCTCTCTTTCTCCCTCCCTTCCCTCCCTAAAAATAAATAAATAAAATCTTAAAAAAATAGAATTAAACATTATTAAATTTTAGAAATGCGTTATTCATGAATACAGCACAACAGTTTCAAAAGTGATAAATACAATCAAATCTAAGTGTTTCTTTCTGCAAATGAAAGTTACAAGAAAATATTTTGTATTGTGTTACATTGTTCTGCATTGTATTGTATTGCATCTGTACTAGTTCCAAAGTAACTCATAATTTAAACTATATATAAAATCAACTATTTATTGGAAAAGTACACTGTGTCAGAACCCTGGCCCATGTGGCTCAGTGGGTGGGCATCTTTCCACAAACCAAAAGATCACGGGTTCAATTCCCCATCAGGGACACATGACTGGGTTGCAAGTTTGATTCCCCAGACAGGGTTAAGGCAAGAAGCAGCCCATTGCTGTTTCTCTCTCACATCAATGTTTCTCTGCCTCTTTTTCTCCCTACCTTCTCCTCTCTCTGGAATCAATAAAAGAAAAAAAAATTAAAAAGATACACACATATATCCATATCCATATCCATATCCATATCCATATCCATATTATGCTCTATCTGGAAAAAGTCCAATCACACCAACTATTGTTAATGAAACTGGTTTGCATGACATTGATGTAACTAGGCAGCCAAGGAGAGTGGACTGGAATGTGCATGCCTGAACATGACGATTTCACTGTACTAGTCAGTGAGGGCAATAGATGCAGTTGAGTGGGCATATGTACTGTGTGACCATCACATTCAAAATGACTGCACAGAAAATAAATCTGCATCAGATTTTGCATAAAGCTTGAACATTCCTCTGTGGAAATTATTCAGATATTCAGAAGGCCGCAGCTATGGGCAACTAGTGATTGGCAGCTTCATCATGACAATGTGCCCACTCATGCATCATGTCTCATACAGAGTTTTTGGCTAAACATCAAAATCATCCAGGTGACTCAGCCCACCTAAGCCCAGATTTGGTGCCCTATGACTTCTGGATTTTCCCAAAACTAAAATCCCCTTTGAAAGGAAAGAGATTTGAGACCTTCTATGAGATTCAGGAAAATACAATGGGGCAGCTGATGGTGACTGGGAGAACCGTGTGAGGTCCCGAGGTCCTATTTGAAGGGGATCGAGATGTCATTGTCCTATGTACAATGTTTCTTATATTTTATATCTTCTTCAATAAATGGCTCTATTTTTCATGCTACATGGCTGGATATATTCTGGACTGGTCATATAATATAAATATAATAATCTATATATTATGATATGGATGTGTACACACACACACATGCTGTGGCAGGGGTAGCTCCCTGAGAGTAAGTTGCTTATTTATATAGCATCGAAAAGATGTTATAAGATATAGGCATCAAAAGATAGGCAACCATCCTCAATATGCAAAAAAGTAATTTGAAACAACAAAAAAAATATAACTGAAGTTAGATGGGGAAAAGGCAGAGTTTGAAGAAGGGAAATTTTGTAAAAATACTATGTTTAGTATTTATTAAGCATTTTCCAAATGGGAAATCTTAACCTGATAGTCAAGAATACATTGGTTAAGAGTTTTCAGGAACAACTTTAAAGGACACATGGACAAAACAAAGGTGGGGTGGAAGCAAGGGAGGGACATGGGGATGGCTGGGGTGGGGGGAGTACTGGGGGGAAGCAGACAACTGTATTTGAGCAATAATTTTGAAAAAAGAGAATACAATGGTTAAAAATACTGTTTTATAATGAAAGTATAATATGATCTAGCTTCAATTGGTTCTAAGTAACTTTATACTTGGATGTTAAATTTCAATGACCAACATTATGGTCTTCATCGTTTCCAACCAAAATGTATATATGGAAGAACTAATCACCTAGTACATTAGAATGTGACTGTGTTTAAAGATAGTAATGTATGAAGCTTTCTGAATAAATTCCAGTTGAATCAGGTCCCCTAATTCAATATTGCATGCTCTTATAAGAAGAGGGTATTAGGACACAGACATCACAGAGGGATGACGATTTGAGGACACAGCAAAAGGCAGCTACCTGCAAGCCCAAGAGAGAGGCTTCAGGAGAAACCAAATCACCTACACTTCAATCTTGTTCTTCTAGCTTCCAGAACTGTAAGAAAATTAATTTCTGCTGGTTAAGCCACACAGTTTGTAGTATTTGTTCTGGCAGCCCCAGCAAATTAAAACAACCAACAACATTTAGAAAGTAAGGAAGGTTTAAACAAAGGAAAAAGAAAATAAATGAGTTTCTGGCATATGCCTATCACTGTTTTGTTTTTGTTTTTGTTTTTGTTTTTGTTTTTTGCTGCTATTGTGCCCAAAACAGACATCTTTCTCACTGTAAGATTCTGTGGTTTGCACAGTATTTCTTCCTTTTATTCAGAACCACCCCACCTAATCCATCTAGACATAGAAAAGGCACCAGGTTTTTACATGAGTCAAATCCCATTTGGATGTAGTTTATTTGTGGATAGTCCAAAATGGGCATGTTAACCAAACTTGCTGACCAAAGTCCTTTCATTGAAATGAGAAAAAGGTGTTTTTTATTGTTGTTTGTTTTGTGATGGACATTGCAACATGCAAAATGCTGTTATCACAGGGACCTTGAATTTCATTGCATGGCTAACACCATTGAAAGTCTATTTGAAAAATGAAAAATGAAAAGAAGTCATCTGGTTCATGATTCCAGCAGTTGCTAAAATCCAGAGAAATATACAATATTTTCAAGGTTGGATTGCTCAACCTTCTTTTGAATTTTGACAGTTAATTCATCCTCCCACAGTTCAAAATGCTTAAACCCTGCCACTGCTTTTCCAACATTTAAGAAAAATAACACCAACAAAGTGAAGAACTTAAATTTGGAGAACTCATTCCACTCTTCCAATTTTATTCTTATTTTGTAGGTGACCCTTGACATTTAGACTAACAGGGGTCCATTTACTATTGGTCTAGATAAACTAATTTGAAAACTACTCATTCTAAACTGCCTCGCTTTGATAACTTGCTTACTAAGCAACCTTCTTATACTGTGGAAAGAGCCTTTGAAGCTGGTGAAAACTCATAATAAAAGAAAAGTAGATGAAGCAACATGATATGTTACAGAAGAAAAATCAATGTGAACTTATAAACCTGAAAAGACATATGTTTTCCAGATCTCCTTAAAAGAGACTAATAGCAGCAATAATATTCCTGCCCTCTACTAGCACTTATGGGCAAACAAAGTATTATTGCCCAATGCCTACCAATAAAATAAAAAAATTTTAAAAACAGACTCAGTTATTATGAAAAGACAAAAAGAATATCTCTGGTACATTTTTTTTTTTTTACCAGAAAACAAAGTTCATCTAAAATAAAAAGCCAGAGGTCATTTTGAAAGACTAAGAAAAGTAATCTAAATGGCTTCTCTCTGGCTAATTTCTGACATTATGAATATCAAAAAATATAAACTCCCATGGCTAAAGGAAACAATCTCAGTCTGTCAAAGGCTAAGAGTACATAATACTAAAATAGAAAAGGTAATATGAAGGATATAAATAGGCACTTATACACACAAAAATCAAAACGGTAGACTATCTTTAATTTCTATTGCTCTTAATAAGTACTTAGTATGTGGGGTTCTTCTAATAATAATATGTACATTTATAATATGAAGGCACATATTTCTATCTGTATTAGGAAAGACTTGTAGGAAAAGTAACAGCATCAAATACAGTAGTTCTGTATCAGTAACAGAAAAGACTGATCACTAATGGTACCTAATGGTAACACATAATAATCACGTAGGAGAGGAGTTCAGCATTTAATTAACACTACTGATCCTATCCAGTATTTGTGGGCATACTGTGTGTTTCAGATATTTAATAAATTAGCAAAATATCTGGAAGTGGTAACTAAGCATAAATAGTCTCTCATTTCCTGGTAGATAAAAACTTAATATCTCTCTGTAATAAAGACATCATAATAAAAGTCCCTGAGTTTTTAATAACATTAATGTACCAGGCATATATATCATAATACAGGAATATGGAATGTAACAAGCAATTGGAACTTATGCAAATGTCTTTGTGGGGGAGGACTAATATAAAATTAAATAGCATAAAATTAAAAGCTGGGGTTGAACTTAAAAAATCAAAAATAACAGGAAAAGTGTACTTGAAACTAAAGTCAAACCCGATGGCCAGTATCTTGAGTTAAATAATCTCTGAATGTACAGGGAATTCTAAAGACTGGACAAAAAATTGTCCAGTTAACAAAACAGAACGTTCAAATTTAAGAGATAACTTAAGTTTTGTACGGTTACTAAACCCTAGAGAAGCATAAAAAATAGAGTCAAGTATTTCTGAAATCTCAGGGAAATATAAAGATTTCCAAATCAGCAAAGTGTAAGAAGGAAAAAGACAAGAAATGTAAACCACTAGTATGAGCTCATTTGTAACCAGTTTTAGGGAACGTATGTTGATTTGCTTTGGGATCACTATAATATGTATAATTTTCTTCTCTAAAACTGGCTAAAGAACTTAACATAAAATGATATTTTAGATTTGGTATTTTAATAAAACATTGAGAAGAATTAGGTTATATAAAATTTCAAATGTTTAAATACCATTAAAATTGAATATATATTCCAATTTACTGGTATACAGGCTGTAGGTGAACATTTTGAGAACCATTTATCATTTAATAATCAAGCATAATTATTACTAAGTTATTCTCTAAGCACACATTTAAAGATCTGTCCACAATACTGATTACTCATATAAACTCCTAAGTGACTTCAAGGCATTTACAATAAACTAAATAGTTATTAAGTAACAAAGAAATTAATTTGCTAAGCTCTAGGGGTATCAATGAACCTAACAGGCCACATTTTCTTTCCTAATAGATTCCTCAGATAACTGTATTCTAGTAAAGAAATTCCAACCTTTTTTATAAATTAAAAAATGGGTATTATCATTTAAAAGTCAGTCTCATGTGTTTAGTTAGTGTGAATCAATTTTCCAGAGCCTGGTTGCTATTTGCTGAAATAATAAAATTGAATTTATGACACCACAAGGTTGAATAAACAAGCTCTGGTCACTCCATTAATATGTAACTATTCTGTAAGTCCCATTCTAACATAACCCATTAGCTGTATTTGTCTTTTTATTGCAATAAAAATAATAATTACAATTCTGCTAAATATAAAGGAAGCTGAGACATGTTACTATATATGTCTCATGTGTATTGCTTAAGAAGAAAGAATCCCTTCAAAGGAGTGTATTTTTACTTATGGTATTATAAATGTTACATTTTTGCTAAAGGACTTTCTGAACAAAGTTAAAATATCCACAAGCAAGCTATGGCATCCTGGTCTGGACCTCAATAGTTGTTTATGTAATGTTTAATGAAGTAATAAAAGTGTTCTGATCATTATTTTGTCTACAAGTGAAGAGGAAATCATTCAAATTAATAAAGGATAGTCAATCTAATCTGCTTTCTTCTTCTAGTTATTCTACATTACAGTCAGGTGTTGCTCTGCTGTGCATTTCCTTCTTCGCTAGTCTGATCATAGGAGTTTCCACAGATTGACTAAAAGGAGAATATTATTTTATTATTGAAAATGTATGATATAATCATTGTAGAAGACCTTCAGTCAAATTTCTCTATGTGAGTTTAAAAATACATTCTGAGATTTACCTTACAATTAACTATACTTGCTTTTTACGTGGGATGAAAAGATAAAATCAAATAACTTGGTAAGTATCTTTCAATAATTCACATTATCCTGGAAAGATAAATTACAAGAATTATAAAAAATCACAGACAAAAAAGTGACAAGTACACCCATCCTCAACAACAGGCATTGGAACAGGCTGGGCACACACTCGTACAATTTACGAGTTGAGGTGTACACACCTATACCTCTAGTGGAAAAGAGAGGATAAAACACTAATGTATGCGTGTATTTAAAATGGAGTGATTTCCCTGTTATTATTTGGAAAAAGAAATTAACATGACAATATTTTATAATTAGGTCTCTAAGGATAGTTATTTGGTTTTGATTCCTGGTTGAGTAAAGAAAGCATACTTAATCATCATGATAGTTACCTTTACCATTCAACACAGCAGCCACAAATATTTTCAAACATGGTTGGATCTTTGCTAGTTACTGATTTACCTTACAGGTTTGTATAGTTCAAAATACATGGTTAATGAATATTTTCAAAAATGTCTTAATTCTTAATCCATCCTCACTCATAAAGCTTCCAAAAACATACCTTTTGCAAAGTGAATAGTGGTCTTAAACACCTTATAATTTCACTCAGATGTGGAATCTAATGAAGAAACCGAACTAACAAGGAAAATGGGGACAGGCTCATAGATGGAGAGCAGGTTGACAGCTGGTGGGGTGGGGAGGTTAGCGGGTGGAGGGATCAAAAAGGAAAAAGGACTCATGGACACGGACAACTGTGTGGTCATCGCTGGGGGCAAGTGAGTATAAGGGAACTAGGGAACTAAATGGTAATAGAAAAATATACAATAACAATTTAAAAATAAAAAGGAAAAATACTGCTATTACAAATATGTGCATGAAACAATATTTTGTTTTGATTGTTGTATATTTTTGTATTTGTTAAATATTTAGGAAATGGCATTGATCAAGCTATACCAAACTGATAATTCTTCCCTTTATATTAATAAAAAGTAAATAATCCTATGGTTATTCCAAGTAGCGCAGGACCAAAACATCAAAGCTGAAATAACATGATACATTCCTTCACCTTATAGGAAAAGTTAACATTTATATAAATTCATAAAACCATAGATTTTACATGGATTTTAAACTAATATGTGGGTTCATAGAAAATTAAAAATTAAACTCTGAACATTTCCATAGTAAACTACATAAGGGAATTTATTAAAATTAATTTCTGTTTTTAAGTAATAAAAGTAGAAAACTAGGAATTGTAAATATATAAAAATAATTAACAAACTTCATTATTCAAAGTTAAATTTAATGATTGCTGTTAGTTTAAAAATGCATGTTTTTTTCTCTTGTCATCATTTCAAACATGGAAAAAAAAGTGAAGTCTTTTGCATTCTATTTTCATGACACAGTAGAACCAATGTCACAGACACCATTTCCTTCACCCTGAACCTGACAACTTCGGTGTGTCATTGTCAAAAGCAACACAAATAAAGACTTTGATAAACATGAGAGATTTGAGAGAGATCATTATTACTAGCCTTCATTCCTCTTTGTGTACTATGGTAAGTGAGCATTCCACAGTTATAAAGGATATTTCATTTTCTCCTAATTGGTGTCCCTGTCAACATTTTGCCAAGAATCATTCCAATTCGTCAATTTTCACTTAGGATTCTTTCTACACACTACTCTGAGATTACTCTCATTAAAGTATTCATTTGTACACATTCTCTCGTCTCAATACACACAAAATGTCAATGGTATGTGTACAGGATAAATACTCTCTCTCGTTATTCAAAATGCCACAACATTGTCTCTTTATACCTCTCCAAAATTGCTTCCTGCAAACTTTTTTTATAACCAACTCACTAATTGTTTTCTGAAAATTCCATTTACATTTCTTTCATTGCACTGAGTCTACCCTCTGTTCCAAATACCTAAAGTGAAAAAATTAAGTACATATTCACACTTTATCATATCACAGGCATTTTTTACAACTTACAACAGGTGTTGAAAGCACTCCTTGATGTAAAGAATGTTTAAAAACCTTTCTCTAAAAAACTCTTTGTATGCAATATGTGCTGGTAGTTGTGAAACATAAGACCATTAACTGTACTCACACTAAGCAGAGTACATTGGCCCAGACAATTATTTGGACTATTCATTGTACATCCTACTAGAGAAGTCCAGAACAACCTATATGGCTGTCTCACATTTTGTGTTGATTCTACACAGAGTTCTTACACTTTGAGTCTCTATCATTATAGAATATGGAAAAGATCTCATTTACCTCATAATATTTTATGTATAATAGGATAATATTGTTACAGAACAAACAAGGGGGGCCTGGGACGATATACTATTATTGAAAGAAGCCCCCGGGTCCGTTATGTCCGCCGCCTGAGGAAAGACGTCTCTCAATGCCAGAGATTCGTGAAAAGGAAAGGAAATGTTTATTTAATGCTATATAGACTTAAAGTAGTGACCAAATGTCTTCACCAAAATCCCAAAGTCCCTTAAAAGACCCACAAACAGACACAGTACTTCCTTCCTTCCCCCTTTGCCCAGTCCAGAGTACCGTATCTCAAGAAAGGAAATAGAAGTCCATGGCTCAGGCAGCCCCCAGTTATTCCCAGTTAGTACTCCATCTCGACTGGGAGACCTCCCTGGGTTCCCCGCACCCTCAGCTGAGTCATCAGGATCTCTGCTAAAACCAGGTGGTGGTTCCCCCTTCTGAAGCTGTGGGGGTCCCCACTCCGGCAAAGGCACATGGTCCTCTCTCCCAGGGCCATGGGAGTCCCCACTTTGCCAAAGCCACGTGGTTCTCTCCTTCAGGGCCGCGGGAGTCTTCACTCTGCTAAAGCTGTGTGGTTCTCTCTCTAATGGCTGCTGCATCTCGGTTTAAATCCCCGCGCCAATCTTCCTCTGCAGCCCCATTTCTGACTCCTCCCACACTCGGCTTCACATGCCAGAACTCATATCCTTCCAGCTTTACTGGACTGCCATCATGAGTCTGGGCAGGTGTGGCCCCAAGTCCTGGAGCCAATCATCTCCGAGCTCCCACACAGGTGCTGTAACTCAGGGGACCTGCCCCCCAGTTACATCTTGGTGGGGAAGTTACTTCCATTCCCTTGGCTCTGAGCATGGCCACAGCTATTTAACATATCTAAGCGACCAGCCAAAGGCTATAGATATGTTAAATGACCACACCAGAGGTTAGCTGCAAGGCTGTTGCTATGAGAAACAGCTCTCAATGGCCCTGCTCCATTTGTCCCTTCCCCCAACCCACACCTGGGGAGTGGGAGTGAGGACATCCAAAAATCTCCTGGACACCTTGAGTTCTGGACCCCATTTCAAATGCCTATTTGGGGTCCCCTCTCTTGGCTGCACCCTGTAACAATATCATCTCATTTAATTATCTGGAAATGAGATGTTTTACTGCTAAACTATTTTGGAGAAGAACTTAGTGTCCTTTGTAGAATGTCAATTTTTAAAAATTATTAAACATTTTAAGAAAAATATGTTATTCAGAAAAAGCATTCATGTAATACAAAGGAATATTTAAGGACTCTTGCTAGCCCTACACTAATTTGAAATCTGATAATTTTTTAAAGCTGTCATTTTAGCCTCACTGGAAATGTTTATTTTTCATCATTTTCGTTGTTTATGACTGAAAATTATATGTCTCCCATCACTTTCCTATTCTAATACACATTGAGTTGGAATTAGCAAAAGAAAACATACTGCATAAGCTTGTTAAACCAGTGACAACCAACACTGTTAATCACAAATTAAATTGATACTTTCTAGATGAAGATAATGGCTCTAGAGAAAACTAGGTATTATTTAGGCATAATAGGTTTTCCTATAATTAAGCCTAAGATTTTATTCTAAACTGGTCTTTATATATGAGATATTAGGGAATTAATCAATATTTTACTGATTTATAAATTTAAACTGTCATAATTTTATGTCTCAAATAGAAATCAAATCTATCCAATAATATAATCTTGTATTAAATAACACAGTTTAGTGGGAAATCCAAAAGACTGAGGTTGATAATCTTTACCTAGACACAAAACCATCTCGATGAACTGAGGTGAATCACAACCTGACTGGTGTCCTTCCCCAAAATGCAATATAAGAATCGTTGTTCTCCATAATTATGTCCAAATCTAAAATATTAAAATTTCGGACAACTATGAGCTTTTTTTCCCATGACAGTATAGCACTCAGAATTAGCCAAACTTGAAAGTTCAAGGGCACAATCCCCCAAACTGCTCTTACTTTTCATGCTAACAGCAAGTTTGAGGTGTCCGCAAAAACACCCTCCAGTGCAATAATTCACTGGAAAAACTTATAATCCATTGAAAGCTACATTCACAACTATGATTTATTACAGGAAAAGGGTACAGGTCAAAAATCAGCCAAAGGAAGAAATGCAGAGTCTGGGAGGACCCCAAATACAAAGTTTCCTTTGTACATGTGATATATGACTTTCCTAACATTGATACATGACAAAACACAGATTATTGTCAACAGAAAAGTTCACCCAAACTTCTGTGTGCAGAGACTTTATTGGAACTTTATTGTATGCTCATTATTGATTGAGTGACAGCCTATATGGTTGATCTCATCCTCTAGACTGCATGATACCAAATGACCTAAAGTGACCTTCTACCTTAAATTCCAAAGTTAGTCTTTCTGGCACACCAGCTCCACCCTGAGTTTGTCAGGTGTTTGTGGCCTCACACACAGATCCAGTGTAGCTAGCCCCACCCAACACAAATACACTTTTACGGGGTATAACATATTACCTCTCAGAAGTGGAGGGCAAAGACCTCTCTTTGGGCAAGGTGCAATTCTTCACTGTCTATACATACACAATGCTTCCATAGACAGTGCACAGCTCTTGATCTAATTGCAATTACTTCAGCCTAGCCTAAATACAAAAAATAATTGTCATATGACTTTTTCTGTACTTGTTCAAATTCCAGAGTGATATCTGTAGGCGGAAATTACCATTGTGTGGTTTGTTTTCTTTTTAAATCAACACATATTTTTAATATTAAATAAATAACTCACTAACATGTATCAGAATAATTATATATTGTCTGGGTTGAAGACATTGCTTACTTATAGCATCTTTTCCCCAAATTTTCAATATTGGACTCATAATTCTGGTAAGAAAAATTAAATTATCTCCTTATTCAGCAATATTTACTACAGGCTTATAAACTGCTAGGAACAATACTAAATTCTGAACAATAAGAGAGAAAAGTTTCCTAAACTAGACTATCAATATATAAACAATAATCAAGACAATTTCAACTTCTGATAAGTGTTATTTTAAAACAAAGAGTAATGTAATATTTACTGGTGGTTGAGGCAGGCAGGGAAGACCCCTCTGAAGGTATCATTTGGGCTGAGTCATGAAATGATAAGCTGCCATATGAACCAGATGGTGAAACATTCCTAACAGAGGAAACAGTACATACAAATTATCTAAAGTGTGTGTGGGGTTGGTATGTTCACAGGGCAGGAAGGAGGCTGGACTGCTTGCAGCGCAGAGGTGAGGTGAGAGTGGTACAGGAGATTAAAGAGGTATGCAGGACCTGGGTCATGTGATAATACTGCCCAGGCAGGTAAGGAACTGAGAAATCATTGGAGAGTGACAGGCTTAAATACACATTTTAGGAAAATCATCCTGCCCACTCTGACAAGAATTAATTATAAGAAAGCATTTTCTAACCAATCTTAACAGCCAGAAAGAGATGTATTATTTTACAGATGTAAAAGTTGAGGGTTAGAAAAATTAAATAACTTGTCTAAAACCATGACACAAAAAGTGGTGGAACCAAGATTTAAACACATGTTTGCCTGAAGATATAAGTTTCTCCACTGTTTCCCATCACATGATGTGAATGGGCCTGGCAAGGGTGGAAAACTGCTTTTTTTGAAAAGGGCAGTAAGCATTTTAGATGTTTGAATATAAGTGAGTATGTATAGTTATGAAAAAGAGGTCTAGACTGTTTCCTTAAACTTCCCAAACAGGCATGCTCCCATTTTTGCTATTTTCTGTGGAATCTTAAACAAGTTAGCTAATCTCTTTGGACCATAATTCAGTTTTCTGAAAAAATGAGGGCAAATGACCCCTGATAATCTACTTTCACTATCTGCAGTTCCTTTAACATACAAGTGATCCTTCACTGAGCTGTAAGATAATGTTAAAAAAGCTCTAACCTTTCAAACTCTGCTTGACATTTTCTTTCTTTTTCACATTTGCAAATTGAACCAAATTTCTATCTTTTATTTATACTTCTATCAACATCCAACTAAGAATCCACTTCCTTTATAAAGACTCCCTAAATGCACAAAGCAAATTTTGGTGGACATAAAGGGAGAGATTGACTAAAATGCAGTAATAGCTGGGGATTTTAACACTACATTGAAATCAATGGATAGATTTTCCACACAAAAAATCGAGATAACAGCCCTAACAGACATACCAGATTGAATGCATTTAATTTCTATTTCAGAGTATTTTACCCCAAAGCAACAGAATATACATATCTTTCAAGTGCACATTGAACGTTTTCTAGGATAAACCACATATTAAGACACAAAACAAGTGTAAATAAATTTAAGAAATTGGAAATCATATCAAGCATCTTCTCTGACCACAATGCTGAAACTAGAAATCAATTACAAGAAGAACAATTAAAAATATATGAAGACATGGAAGCTAAATAACGTTATTAAACAATGAATGGGTTAACAATGAGATCAAGAAAGAAATAAAAAGATACGTTGAATCAAATGAAAAGCAGGACACAACAATCCAAAATCTGTGGGACACAGAGAAAGCAATCCTAAGAGGGAAATTCATAGCATTACAGGCCTATCTAAAAAAAAAAAAAAAAAAAAAAAAGAAGAAGCTCAAATAAATTATCTACCTTTACACTTCAAGAAACTTGAAAAAGAACAAAACACAAAGCCCAAAGTCAGTAGAAGAAAGGAAATAATAAAAATCAGAGCAGAAATAAATGAAATCGTCTAAAAAATGATACAAAAGATCAATGAATCTGAGCTTGTTCTTTGAAGACAGAAATGATTCACAAATTTTTAACCAGACTCCTGAAAAAAAAAAGAGAGGACCCAGTCAAACACAATCAGAAAGAAGGAGGAGAAATAACCGACACCAGGGGAACACAAACAATTATAAGAAAATAGTATGAACAACTATATGCCAAAAAACTGGACAACATGGATGAAATGAAAAAACTCCTAGAAACATACAATCTTCCAAAACTAAATCAGGAAGAATAAGATCATCTAAATAGACAGATTACACAAACTGTAATTAAAGCACTAATCAAAAAACTTCCAGCAAACAAAGCCCTGGACCAGATGGCTTCACAGGTAAATTATATCAAACATTCTGGGAAGAACTAACAACTCTCCTGTTGGGAACTGCCCTTCCTGGTATCAGAAGCTGTAACCCCCGACAAGGCTAAGGCTGAGGGAGTGGCCTTGGACCCTAAGCCAGCAAGGAGACAAAAGCTTATCTCCCTGTCAGGAGCACTACTCCTGCTGCTTCATTCATAACTGAACCCCAATGCTTGGTCGGTTAGCCAATGATGGGTAAGATTCCCTAAGGGGGGAATGATCTAAGACAGGCACGATCACATGGGAGGCCCCCAAGGAAGGACTTTGGGGGCTACAGCAAAAGGGGGTGATGGACCCCCGCTCCTCAGCTTTGATATAGCCTGAGTCCTCACCATCTGGAAGAAAATCTCCTTATCTCTTGGTTGCCTTAGTTCCCTTACTCCACCTAAGCCTGAAACAATGATAGGGTGGTGCAGCTCTGTGCTGAAAAGGGCGGGCTCCCTGGGTGATCAGGCCTAAGAAAGAATATGTAAAATCCTGTGAAACCTGCTTTGTTTAGAATACTCTCAGTTGAAGGATAAGGGCTCAAGGAAGAAGTAAGTTTGTTCTTTAAAGTTTTACAGCTCTTTGACCCTGACTCAAAATAGGCCCTCAGGCTTCCTTGTTATCTATTGTTTGATCCTTACTTCCTAGCAATGAGTAATGAGCTTTTACCTGAATTCTTATTTCAAACAAAATCAATAAAAAGCCTCTCCGGAGGGGGAACAGCACACTCTCCCCACCAGAGAGAGAGTGGCAATGGCGCCCTCGAGGAGAGAGAGTGACCAAGTGGCACCCTCCAGCAGAGAGGGTGGCCAGGGCGCTCCCCACGTGAGGAGTGGCCCTGCTGTTCCTATTCCCCCCTCAGGATCTGGTTGTGAATGTGTATGTTTTTCTCGTGTTTCAACAAGCATCTACAGCCAAGATGGATACTGCTGGCCTGTATCCTCCACACTAACCTTCTCAAACTGTTTCATAAAATCCAAAAGAAGGGAAAGCTCCCAAACACATTTATGAGGTCAGCATTATCCTAATTGCAAAACCAGATAAAGACACTATTAAAATAAAATTATAGGCCAATATCCCTGATGAACATAGACACTAAAAATCTCAACAAAATATTAGCAAACTGAATACAGAAGTGCATCCAAAAGATCATACAACATAATCAAGGAGGATGTATTCTGGGAGTGCAAGATTGGTACAATATTCACAAAGCATTAAATGTGGTTCACCACATAAAAAACTAAAGGGTAAAATCCACATGATCATATCAATAGATGCTATAAAAGGATTTGGTAAAATCCAGCATACATTTATGATAAAAACTCACAGCAAAGTGTGGAGGGAACATATCTAAACATGATAAAAACCATATGTCAAAATCCCACTACCAGCATCATACTCAGTGGGCAAAAACTACAAACTTTGCCCTTAAGACCAGGAACAAGACGGGGATGTCTGCTTTCACCTCTCTTATTCAACATAGTACTGAAAGTCCTAGCAACAGCAATCAGACAAGAAGGAAAAATAATTGGCATCCAAATTAGAAAGGGAGAAGTAAAACTGTCTTTATTTTTAGAAAACAATATACTGTACATAGAGAGTCCCAAAGATTACACTAAGAAACTACTAGAACTGATCAAAGAATTAAGCAAAGTAGTAGAACACAAAATCGATATCCAGATATCAGTTGCATTTTTATATGCCAATAATTAACCAACAGAAAAGGAAATTAAGAAAGCAATCTCATTCACTATTGCCTCAAAAAGAATAAAATACCTAGGAGCAAACCTAACTAAGGGAGTAAAAGACCTGTACTTGGAAAATTATAAGATACTGAAGAAAGAAATTAATGAACATAAAAAATAAGTGGAAGCATATTCCATATTCATGGATAGGAAGAATTAACTTCACTAAAATGCTCATACTACCTAAAGCAATCTACAGATTCAATACAGTTCCTATCAAGATTCCAATAATGTATTTCACAGAACTAGAACAAATATTTCAAAATTTTATATGGAACCACTGAAGGGGTTGCATAGCAACAGCTATCTTGAGAATGAAGAACAAAGCTGGAGGAATTCACATTAACTAATATGAAACTATACTTTAAGACCATAATAATCAAAACCTCCTGGTACTGGCAAAAAAATAGACACATAAACCAATGGAACAAAATAGAGAACTTGGAGATAAACCCACGCCTTTATAGTCAATTAATATTTATTAGCGCACACAATGGGCTAAAGATAGTTTATTCAATAAATGGTGTTAGGAATACTGGACAGATATGCGCAGAAAAATGAAACTAGGCCACCTTCTTAAACCACACACAAGAATAAATTCAAAATGGGTCAATGACTTATGTAAATGTTAGACCCAAAACCATAAAAGTCCTAGAAGAAAACATAGGCAGAAAAATCTTGGACATTGCTCATAGCAATATTTTATCAGAAATATCTTCCCAGGCAAGGGAAACAAAAGAAAAATTAAACAAAAGGGCCTACATCAAACTGAAATGTTTTGGGACAGCAAAAGAAAACATCAACAAAATAAAAAGACAACACACAGAATGGGAGAACATATTCACTGATACATCTGATAAGGGATTAATATCCAAAATTTATAAAGAACTTACAAAACTCAATACCAGAAACAACCCAATTAAAGAATGGGCAAAGAACCTGAATACACAATTGCTCAAAGAGGGCAGATGGCCAATAGACATATGAGAAGATGCTCAATGCTCAGTTACGGATCATGAGAGAAATACAAATTTGAACCACTTGAGAAACCACCTCATACTTGTCAGAATGCCTATCATTATCAATCAACAAACAACAAGTGCTTGTGAGCATGTGGAGAAAGGGGAGCCCTTTTGCACTGTTGGTAGGAATGCAGACTGGTGCAGCCACTGTAGAAATCAGTTTGGAGATAACTCAAAAAATTAAAAATCGATCTGCCTTTTGATACAATGATCCCATTTCTGGGAGTATATCCAAAAACCCTGAAACACTAGAACATAAGCACCTCTATGTTCATTGCAGGATTATTTATCTCCACCAAGATATGGAAGCAGCCCAAGTGTCCATCAGTGGATGAGTGGATAAAACAACTATGGGACATTTACACAATGGGTTACTAGTTGACCATAAAAAAGAAGAAAAATTCACCTTTTGTGACAGCATGGATGGACCTGGAGAACATTATGCTAGGTGAAATTAGCCAGTCAGAGAAAGAAATACCATATGATTTCACTCATGTGGAATCTAATGGACAAACTGAACTAACAAGGAAAACATAGAAAGACTCATACATAAAGAGCAGGATGACAACTAAGGGGAGAATGGGCAGATTAGGAGGTGGAGGGATTGAGCTAAAAGGGAAAAGGACTCATGGGTATGGATAACAGTGTGGTGATTGTGGCTGGAGGGGGATATAAGGGTACTAAATGGTAGTGGAAAAATGCAATAATATATATAAATAAATAAAAGTTATCGACATTATTACCTGAAGATTTATTTAACTTATTACAGTTATATAATATACTTATTTTTACTTTATCCTTATTTGTATAAAGGAAAGGAACCCATTTTTTATCATTTTCTCACTTCACTTGTACTATACATTTGCCCTAGGATATATCATTTCTTTTTTGTTAAGCCCTGTCTGTGATATTCAAAATGCTTATCACAACTAACAGTGCTTTTATGATAATCCTCAGACTATCTCCTAGATTCCTATATCATGCCCTGTATAAGAATCTAGACAAGTTCAGTTGCCTTTCCTTTACTGCAATGGCTCCCATTATACCTTCTTAACTCTATTACCACCAGTTCTCACTGTATCAAGCAAATGGCTCCTTTGTGATATACCATTCTTTCCCCTTCCTCTATATTCAGATGTTTTATCTTCTATAACACCATTAATCACAAGGTAAGCATTTTAATCACAGACACCCAAAAGACTCAACAAGTTCTTCAGAGTATGCTTCACATGGTTATCAAATACGAAGGAAAACCTTTTTTTGTTTGTTTCATAACCCCCATCTTTGACTTTTTCTTATAGATGGACACAAACCTACATACTACAGAACCGCTTGGAGCTATGACAGGTTAGGTGCAGGTGACAGGTTTTGACCTCAAAGCCATCCTATATAACTTCTATTTTCCTCTGTCCAGATTCATATATTAAGATGACAGAAGCACAAAATGGAGAAAGCCTCAGTCATAACATGAAGGAGAGATGCCTAGAGAGTTGCCAGATTCACAGTGGATTTTGTATGAGTTTGTGTATTGAAGCCATTGAGATTTTTCATTATTTATTTATTTTATTTATTTACATATTTATTTGTTTGTTTGTTTGTTTGTTTTTAGAGAGAGGGAAGGGAGGGAGCGATACAATGTGTGGTTGCTTCTCACACGCCCCTTACTGGGGGCCTGCAACCCAGGTATGTTCCCTGACTGGGAATCGAACCAGTAACCCTTTGGTTTTCAGGCCAGCACTCAGTCCACTGAGACACACCATCCAGGGCTCACAATTTCTTTCTGAATACTGCATAGGTCAGTCTATCCTAACTAACAAATTCTCATTCTGTCCTTATGCTTATATGCTCTCCATTCTTCTAATTTTGTTTTTAAGTGTGATCTCCTAATAATTGTCCCTCTCCAATAGCCTTTAGATAGCCTTGTGTTTCTATATTTTAGCAGGTTTCTATTACAATTTTTTAATCACTGGCATTGTCGACTTTTATTCTGGCAATATACTCTGTGTACCAAATTTCCTTAAGGGGATTTTATAATGTTTCAAACCTTACAGAACCATTTTTTTTTTACTTTGCACATTTTAATGTTCATAACACTGAGATGCAGCAATACTGAGTTACTATATATTTAAATTATAGGATATATTACTCTTTCTTATAGAGAGACTTTAATAATATAAATCCACTGGCACATGAATTCATGTTTATGTCACATTAAAAACAAATGCATTCTGCAAATTTATGATATACTATTTGGGTGATAAAAATAACACAGGCAACCATGTAAAAAATCAGGTTCAAACACTAAAACGTTGCAATTCTGCACTGCAAAATCAAGGTATATTATATTAGGCTGACTTGGGATATCACAGAATTGAGAATTAAATGAGCTTATGTCTCTATGCAGTTTCAGTCAGACTTAGTCTTAAATAGTAATTTTCAAAAGATGCTAAGGATATAAAAATTAAGTCCATATTGCAACCGGAAATCTTTTTAACCCAATCTGTCATCTGCTAATTTCTTTTGTGAAATTCTGACTCTGTGACCTGGCTTTGGGTCACTTTCTCTTAAGGAGTTATGTTCTTTTTCTTAAAGTGAAAACAATCAGTCCTGCTTGTCTAGCTCACACATGTTAGAATAAAATTCTAAAAAAATATTGTACAATATTCTGTAAATATTACTTACTAACTCTAGATCCCAAGTCCAACATGCATCTAAGTTGTGTCAAAGCTACAAATACCTGGCCTGTCCATGAGTACTGCTTATTGTAGGCAGAGCTCATCTCAGTGCCAGCAGTTCTAACATTTTCTAGAAACCTAAAATTATTAAATTCTAAAAAATCCATAAATATCTGCACAGTGTTGCCCAATAAATAGATGTTGAATAAATACTCACCAAATAAGTGAATGAGTAAATGAATAAATGAATACATAATATAATTTATTGATAAGAAGAGTTTAATGGCATGGAGATATTAGAGATGAAACAAAAAATAGTGATAGAAAATAAGATATTATTTCTATTATTTACCCCATTCTAATGGAAAAAAAGTTTTAAAAAATTAATTACAAATACTTTCTATGGATATTTTTTATCCATAATTAATTTTACCAACTTTTTCCAATTATATTAATATTTTGTTAATCTTGATTAAAACACTCATCTCAGTTACTATCAATGTATTAGAAAGTGTTACATCATGTTACATTGGGTTTCCCACACCTTAACAGACCATGATATTCACAAGTTGACTGATGCAAGTCATTAGGAAAATTTTATCGGTGTTTACTCCATATATATTTTCCTGTTATTTGGTTTCATTCCATCTCTCAGGTGGCTTTTCTCCCCCACCAAATTAACATTTTTTGATGTGCTACTAAGTTTTTCCTTGGAAACCATGGCTCTTTTGTATTTATGTTGCTGATATAATCCATTTTCCATTGGAATGATTTAGGATTCTGCTACCCAAATTACACACAATTCATCTAGCACCTTACACCAGTGCCTTGCAGTGAGAACTTATACTTTTTGGTACATGTTCAGATTTTGGACAGCAAAGCATTTTATGGAGCTAAATTCCAGTAAAAATGAGATTTCTTACCTAGTTATAAGTGTTAGTGAGATATAACCTCCTCTCTGAAAATTAGTTTTAACAACGCAGTATTATTTTATAATACCAGGCATAATGTATCTATGAAGAAGTATGAGTGAAGTACCTAATATTTTACCCTGTCTTCAAAGCTAACCTTTAGTCTACCACAGTTTTTTGTCTTTTAGAAGGAAATATATGATTCTTTAGTCAGACACAAAGAACTTTATTTCTGACACTAAAAGCAATAGAAAAAATGTCAGCATTTTTTTGTGTGTGATAATTTCCTAAGCAATAACTAATTCCCACAGATTAATACAAAGAGAGCTGGGTGATAGGTACACTTGCACTGAGTTGTTTGACAAGAGAAAAGCCTGTTTGGGAGGTGCAGGTAGAATGCAAATCTTTGATAATTGGTAGCAAGCATACCTACTTGCCATTTTTTTTCAGAATAAGACATTATATGTTCCAAGTCTGTCCACCATTAAACATCCTTGAAAAAATGTTCTGACAAAGGCGATAAGTGCCTCTGTTTATAAGAGGTACAGAAGTATGAGATATCCTTGGAGAATACTGGGTCTTAACAATATCCCAACTTTTTTCTATAGTGTCTTAATTTTTAGAAAAATTTCCCCTTACAACAACCTGACTCATCTGGCTCATTTGACTGACCAAGGTTGAAACAAAATGCATCCCAATTGTCCCATACAGCATTTAGTTAAGGCTAACTAATAAGACTCCAAGCAGCAATATGAAGCTGACTTGCAGAATCAAACTCAACTATGTCCCTCAGGGGCCCAAACCCACAAAGCTGAACAAATCCTACAAGCTATCAGATACTACTATGAAAGCCATGTGGCTTTCTGTGTTGACCTTTCCCTTGACCCAAAACATTAACCCAGCTAGAGCAGGAAGTATTATATTGCAGAGTCGGTCTTGGCAGGCAAGGAGAAAGTCTGTGACAAATCTGTCATCCATAACTATCCTGGTCAGTGAGTTGAGGCTGACCTGAAGGCTTTTCAGAGCTAAAGGCATGTCATTGATCACTGCAGCTGAAGGCAGAGAGAAATTTTATACCATTTTTTTCAATTTGGTGATTAGGGATAACTGCAAATGAAACATACATTACTAACAAGTCACTTACTTATTCCTGCCTGAAAACCCCCCAGGAATGACAGGCAATCTGTTGTTACAGAGATCTCTGCAGTCATCTGAAGATTACATGACCTACTGGTATTTGTTTCCTTAAATACTTGAAAGTCAATTATGACCATCCCTATAATCTACATGTGTGCAGAAAGGAGGCAAGTTAATGCCTCACTTCTACACAAAAAAGTATAGTACCAGGGCTACATACAGTGGCCCTGAAACAGAAGTGTTTTAAGCAATTGTTATTCCTTCAAAAATGGGGGTGGTGGGCACTGGTCAACAATGCCTTGAATGTGTCCTCCCAGATAGCTGGAGAGTATTGTGTACCCAGTTAAGTTCAAATAATTGGATCTAGTCATTGATTTTAGAAGGACTGCCTAAGGGAAATGAATCCAACACATCTTGTTGCCCATGGCACCGGTCAGGTACATTTGTCTGGCCTACAAATTGACTGAGTGACAACTATGAAAATATGGGTGTGGAAGATATCAGGAGGTTTGGCAGGTGCTTTCCACTGAAGATCCAAAAACTGCAGTCATCCCTGCTGTAATACACAGACTTCTCAGTCAGTTTAAAGGGGAACGGTAGTCAAATGATAGTTATAGACATCAGGTAGGGCATGGTAGACCCAGCACTCAAATTTTAGATTGTAATAGTTTAAACTAGCCACACCAGGGCGTTTTCCTTCATGTGGAGGGAAACAGATGAGGTTCTGAAAAAGAAGGATGACTAATGTTTCTCCTTCCCCAAACCCCTCTGGGTCTAAGTTGTTCTCTATCCAGGTTGTAGAGTTGTTGCTTTCCCTCTACTATTATAAAATTCTCATGCCCCACTGTAGTAGTCATACTTTACCTTTTTCCTGTCCCCAATCCTCTCATCTGGAAGGGATAAGGAAAAGCACTTTATTTTAAGTCCTGCAGAGAAGTAGGCTTCACACACATGGTTCACATGGACCACTCTGGGGATACGTAGGCAAGGCACTCCCCTGATCTAGGAGCATGCCAATTCAACAAGAGATTCCAGATGGATGACCTAGAATTAAGTTTGAACACTTTAGGTCCCATTTTGCCTGGGATGTTACCCAGAATGTGGACCAATCAGGCCAACTTGAGGTTGCCATTGGGTGAAAGAAAGAAACATCATGACAAATAATAGGTGAAATCCCAATTTTTTAAAATAGGTCTTTAAAAACTCCAACACTTTGGTCAGCTAGTGGCTGAAAGGAAATGATCCTTCTCTGGGGACAGCTGCACTCAATGATCAAACTTCCTTATTAAGATTTTTTTGACCAGGGAGAGGTGAAGGGAGTAAAAAGTATTTTTTATTTAATTATTGAACTGTCCATTATAGCACAATAGAGAACTGTAGGTGATAGGGAGTGTGCAAGTTTCACTATCTTAACTATTAGCTCACTATCTAGTGGCTTTTCTAGTGAAAGGAGCACTGATGTCAGACTACAAAAGTTTGGAAAGCAGACATATGACAAAGAGCAATTTCAAAGTACACAAAGGTATGGCCCCAATGGGCTGATTGAACAGGAACATCACTGTAATCTGCAAAAGTATTAACAGCAATGAGGCACTACAGTGGCGGGGGTGGGGGGCATGGTCAAAGATCCAATGTAGTCAATGTGCCAGGAGTGGGTGAGAACCGTGTTCTGTGTAATGGGACTATGTGCACCACGCAAGAAAAGCACATCAATTTTGGCAAGAGCCATGAGTCTCTCACACAATGGTAGCACCCACATAAAAAACCTGGGGTCCGACCCTGGCTGGTGTAGCTCAGTGGATTGAGCACTGGCTGTTAACCACAGCATCACAGGTTCGATTCCCAGTCAGGGCACATGCCTGGGTGCAGGCCATGGACCCCAGCAACCGCACATCGATGTTTCTCTCTCTCATTCTCCTTCCCTTCCCTCTCTAAAAATAAATAAATAAAATCTTTAAAAAAAAGAAACCTGGGGTCCTTTAATTCATGTCTAGTCTGCAATGGTGGGTGTGTCACCCTGTCCACTATTATGATGGATCCAGAGATGGTAGCAAACTGGGCAGCTCATATTAGATCGACAGCGCGATTCCAGTTGATCTTGCCAGAAAAGACGCCTTGCTGTGGACAGCTACATGAGTGACCGAGATCGTTTGATCAGAAGCTGCAATTTACCTCTAATTTTCATGCCCTGAGAAGAGTATCTTTAATTTTCCAAATGGCAAATCAAATAGACCACCTGCAACTGCCAATGTAGGTAAAAATATAGCATTGTTCATTAAGGGACATAGTGGTGCCAGAGTTATGGCAACAGGTGAGTTCTGCCAACTTAAAAGAATAGCCATGTGCGCTTTGGTTTTACTCAGTGAGTACAGAGTTTCTAGAGCTTCAGCAGTCTAGAAGATACTGTTGGGTTTCAGTTAAGCCTAATCATCAGTGTTTTAGGTACAAACATTTATGGGAAACTCTGAATCAAGGCTTTATTAAGTTATTAAACAGATTTGCTTTAGTCTGAGAGTGGGGCAGTAAGTTTCCCCCAGTAGATTAAGTGCTACTTTTTAATTTAAAGCTGAGGTGCCCCTAAGCCCAGGCCAGTGGCATTGCTGAATACAGTATTTCCATTTAACAGGCAAGGCTGGTGGGGGCCCTTCCCAGCTAAGTAGTTTTTGAGTTGATCCACCCCAAAATGGAAATATCTGGTCCAAGGTTCATAAGAATCACAAAATCTCACTAGCAAAATAGAAAATGGTTTTCAAAAGGAGAACCCAGTAACCCTATGAGGCATCAGTAAGACTAAAACCCCAATGAGTGCCTATCAGGTGGAGGCTGCTTCCTTTCGCCAGGTGCTCTAATTGGCAAAATCACCAGTAACAGAGATTTTAGTTCAGGTGAGTCATTAGTTTGGGGCCCCAAAGGGATGAACAGTTTTCTGCATGCACTATTCCTGTCTGGATACTTTCCCTGGAACTTATATGACAGGGATGCACATGCAAATCAGTGTTCTACTATATATTCAGAAGTGACAGCCACAAAAGCAACATATTGAATTTCCCCAAAGGGGCTTACTTAGAAGATCACTTTAACTCCATGCTCCTCTGAGGATGCTGCCCAAATCCCATCTGCTGAATTTTGGCGCTCCTTCCCCATATGAGCATGACAAGAAAAATACTTGAATACCTATATCCAACAAAACCATCAAATCTGGGGTCCCTTTCCTCCTTGAAGTTTCTCAGAATGCTCAGAGGGATCACCATGATCTTTATTCCCCCTTGGGAAGAAGGAGATTTTGGTCTTAACCATAATTATTTTTCTCCTTAAAGCTACTTAGATCAGGTCTAGGCTCCATGACATTAATTTTTCACTCACTTTTAGTTTTTAGTGTTTTTAGCAGTCACTTGCAGATCAACAAAACAGACTTCCAAAACCCCATACTGAGTGGCAGGGCCACCATTACTGAAACCATCTGTTTCAGACTAAATGACCCTTTAACAGTGCAGTTGCATTGCTCCCATGCAAGGGCCATGGGTCTGTGTCTTCTGGTTGACCTGAGTTTGACTCACAGAGAAGTGATGTTTTTAAAAAGTCCACATTGTTCCCTAACACTTGATGCCCCAGTCATCAGATCAAAGTTTTTACTTGATTTCATGATAAAGGCTAGAAGAGTTACTTTGGGTAGCAGGACCGTGTAAGAATTTATCTAGAATTTTTTGAATTAGAGTCTCATTATCCAGTAAGCCACCTTCATTAGCATTGTGTATCCAATCCATAGTCATTTGATCCTGAATACTAGTCAATGCTTCGCCTACGGTTTCCTATGACAGTCTCTGAGTCAAAATACCCCTTCAGCCTCTCAAAATTGTTAAAAAATACTCTGGTATCTTTTACTGTCATGTTTGAATATATCTGAGGTTGGAAGACTACAAAAGGGATTGAGCCTTAAAATAACCAAGGGTTGTCATTCTTCCTTAATAAGCCCTCATCTCCCAAGTACACCAGCCAAAGTTGCAACAATTCACCTGCTTTCTGTCTATAGCAGTAATGAATTCCCCTACCTTCATCTCCAGCATACATGGAAGATTCTGTAACTGTTTACTCAAAGAGGGTGGAATTCTGTCAATCTGGGAAACATCTTAGGTGAAGTTGTTGAGTTGTATTAATGAGGGGTCTTTAGACTGACAACCAGATCGGAAAGAACATTCTCTTGCCTTCTCTGCAGACAGGGAAGTTTACAACAACCCCAATGCTGTTTAAGATCTCTTCATACCTACTTTCCAGTACCCTCTCTGAAACCACCTCTGCAATTCCTCCTTATGAAAAAAAGCAATGAAGTAGAGAACCATTAATTGCCTGGTTGACTATGTAATCTAGTCAAGATGTTTGCTACCAATTCCTGCAGACTACCTTCAAATCCTGTTCAACCCTCACCCATTCTCTTCTGGAAATAAAGTCTTTGTCAACATCTCACCCTCATACCAAAACTGTCAAGAACTTCAAAAGGTCTAAGATTTTACACTTACAATCTTACAATAATTACTTATACTTACAATAATTACAAACTTACAAGCTGACAAGTTAGCCTGCCACAGTTCATGGGTGCTTGCAGAAGTCATAAGACTTTTGGGTCAGAGACAAAGGATTGTATTACTCACAGCCATAGCCATGTCTAGAGTGTCAGCATTTCCAATATCACTTAGATATTTTCCCTCTGTATCCCCCTCATAACATCCTTCTCAAAATACTGCTTTCTCCTCCCATTACCTACAATTTCATTGCTACTAAAATTTTAAACCTTTTTTTATTGTTCCATTCAAGCTGAGTTATAACATTTTCAAACTTTTATTGACCAAATTACCTAGACTAGAACATATAATAATATGGATGTATAAGCCTTAGGTTATTCTTTTCAATTATTGATTTAAACATGCTTTTTCCCAGGAAGACTTTGAGGTCTCTGATGACAAAAACCAGGTCCTCTAGTCCTTTGTACCCCAGAATGTATATGGCAGTTGAAGAGTACAAACATATACAGAATTCAAAAATGAATACTGACTAATAATTGAACAAGTTGTCAGCCTTCAGAGACCCACATGTATGGGTTTATATGTGAAAGCATTCTTAAATACTTATTTCGTAAATTATTTTGTTGCTTTCTCTTTCAGATGTACACTTCAAGGTGAACAATTTATTCATTAGTGTTCTAAATTAAGTCCAGTTATGTTCATTTTTTCTAGGTCATCCACATGAATTTACAGTAAATTGATATATGCAATCATCTAAGTATGGTTTTTCATATGGTTCTCATCAAATAATCACCAGCAAAGAAATTGCTGGTAATGTTAAATTAACCAGGTCTCTTCATCCATAATAAAAACAGGTTAAACTAAATGATTTCCAAGGCCTCTTGTAACTCTAAATTATTCCTAATGATAATAATGATAGTGGAAACAGTATTTTTTGATGCTATGGTACGTTCCTATTTATGTCTCATAACTGTTTTCTTCCTTGGCTAATTACAAATTTTCAATATGTATAAACTCTCATTCATATTTAAATAATGGAGTTATCTCATTATTTAAAGTTAAGTAAAATGTATGAAATAGGATTTGTTGTGTTAAAAAGCACAGCAATTATTTATATACATATCTGGTTTACATATTCCATTTTAGTTGTTAGCATAATTAAGACATTAACCCAAAGGGTTAATTCTGAAAGGACATATTATCTCTTAACTTCACAAGTTTGTTGTTTTAAAAAGTCAACATGAGGATCATTTTCTGGACAACAATGGATTTCTTGGAATAGGGGTATTTTGAGGAGATTAATTATATTCATTTGGTCTCATCATCTCTCCCAAAAGTAGAAAAGATGATCACACACCCTATAAAATTATATGTATCTGTATCTTACATGATATTAAAATTTCAGATTAAAATTAGACAGTTATTTATAGTCAAGGTCTGAGTTTATTTCCTGCAACAGCTTGTAGCAGCTAATTCATCAAGCTTTGTACCAGCTAAGAAATTTAATGTTATGAGCTGCATTAGAAAATCAAAGAATCACTAAAGGAAAATGTTAAGCCATTTAAACTAAGGTCAGTTTTGAAAAACAAATCTGAATAATTCATGATCAAAATTAAATGTTCCATCTTCTGCAACTTCACATGCTTCACAGGGAAAAATAAGATATAATAAAAATAACAATAAGAAAAACAGCAGGAGCTTTAAACCTGCAGCATCCTTTGCAACCATGATTAAAATGCTATGTGCATAAAGTGAAGCTTTTCAATGTCTTTTCTACAAGAAAAAAAATCGGAAAAGCTTTTATCCTTTGAAAAGAATCATTTAAAATGAGCTTCCCTAAAAGAATATGTGTAATAAGCTAGAAAAGAAAATGCAATGCAGGCTCTGTGGTTTTTTTCAGATTCCCCATGAAAGACATACAAAACTTGCTAAACTTTCAATCATGTCCAGTTTTACTATTAACACAGAAATGTAAATGACCAAAAGCATATGAAACATGTGACACAATTTATTTTTGATTCAGGATCATTATGCCCTCTTCCTGAAGCTTTAGTTGCACAATACAGAAAATTACCACCTAGGTGTTTTAATTGCTGATGTTTCCCTTAGTTTTTAATTGGCCAATTTTCTGGAACTTTTCCTCTCTGTAACCAAGTCAGTTTTCTGCCATAACTTCCACATTCATTGTTACGCTTAATAAATTAATCCTGCAAAGGTCTTGCTGTCTTATTAATTTTTCTTATTTTACATACTTAACTCCGCAAGTTCTGCTTTTTCTATTGATACATTCTTTTATCTTTAATGCCTTATTTTTATACTAATTTCTCCTTGGCACTTCTCTTTCAATTCATCTTTTCCTTAAGCTTTTCTAAAGATAAGATTTGATTAGCTAAAACTTCATAAGCACTATCTGCCAGGCACCATTCTTGATATTTAATTTTTCTACAAAAATTCTAGAGCAAATGCCATTATTATCCTCATATTGATGTGAGAAAACTAAAAACAGAAACATTAAGTTACCTGCCCAACATCACACGATATTTAGAATTCAACCGCATTAGTCTGGTTTATAAAGCCAGTGTGCTTTTGTGCTCATTCATTGCAATAAAACGGATGGTACATCTTGGGTGAATTTTCTTCTGTTTATTGTTATTTTTATTGTTGTCTTCCACAACAAAATGTGTATCATTCTTCCACTTCTGGATGTTTGTTTGTCTTTTGTTTATTTCATTCTTGCCTTGTCTTTTTGTTTTATCATTAGTAGAAAATTAACATATTCTCATTTACTTTGTTGCAGTTTTTTTAATGTTGATAATTGTATAACTATTATATGACTGCTCCAATACAATGTATAAATTTCATTGGCTTTCCATAATGATTGCTTATCCTTCCCTAAAGCTTCATTTTAAAGACACAGTATTGTATGCTTATAGATTAAGAAAAAAAAATCCATTCGTTTTGATTTGCAGATTTATATACATACCTTTCATTAAATTCTGTAATAAGGAAATTCCATAATCTTTCTTCATTCAGTCATCTTACCACAGAATACTCTTAGTTGTCCACATGTGGTTTTAAGAAATCTACTTTTTGTTCAGTTAGTTAAATTTGTTATATATAAAATTGATAAAATAGCTTGAATTATGTAATTTTAATTTACTTTGAGCAGGGCATAAAAAATAAAAGCTAACTAAACCCCTACCTCAAGTATATTGTTTAAAATACACAATAATATTGATTTCAAAGTGATTAAATTATTTACATCTTTACCTTCATTTGTTATAAAGGAAACTGAGTAGAAAGTTGTCTTTTTACTTGTAAATAGAATTACAATTTTATAGAATAAAATAATATTTTCAAAATTTCATTTTGAACTTTAAGAAAGACTTTTTCTCAATATAAACTCAAAGTTGAAGATCTCATTTTTTAACCATTAATGGTAATTTATTTTGTTTAATATTACACATCTTCATACTTAGTGTGCAAAGAATATTAATACTTCCCACATCAAGATTAGGGCTGAGAAGATGGTAACAGATATAATATAAAGTAGAATTAGCTGGATATTTTAAAGATAAAAATTTATTCAAATGCTCTTTAAAAGGTCTGTATAACATATGAACTGATTTTTGGTATAAAGAAAACCAGGTTAAGTTTTACTACATTGCTTACATTTTCACTAACAAATAGATCAATTGTCATTTTTTAAGGATTTTATTTATTCATTTTTAGGGAAGGAGGAAGAGAAGGAGAGAAATATCAATGTGTGGTTGCCTTTCATGAGCCTCATACGGGGAACCTGGCCTGTAACCCTGGCATGTGCCCTGACTGGGAATCGAACCAGTGACCCTTTGGTTCACAGCCCATGCTCAATCCACTGAGCTATACCAACCAGGGCCAACTGTCATTTTTTTTAACTGCAATTTTCTTCTACATCTAAGTGACAGAACACCATTTATTTTAGTGGTTTGCAACCTTTAATTTCAGTTGATAAATCAAATAATCCTCAAATTTCTCTCACTAAAGACAGGATATTTTATCCTTGGTTAAAAAGAGGACTGAGGTTTGTATGGAAAATGTGAGTAGAGGCAAACATATACTACCTGAATTTGGAGGAAGGAGACATAATTTGAAAGGCTCACATTTTCTACTTCCTGCCACCATTTCCATCTAAACGAGTCAATTTTATTGTCCATTAAAAGGTAAAAATGTAGGTGTCACACAGAGATTATTTTGTTTGGTATAATTCTCTTTTCTCCTATGTTACAAAAGAAAAAGAAAGACTTTATAAACCTCACTTACCAAACAAGATCACTTCCTACTTTCTTCTTCCACTTGCCTTCCAACATGAAACAAAGGTTTCAAGGAGCAAACATTAAAATGGCAAATGATAATTTTGAAAAGAACCAAACAAAAGTATATCTTTCAACAGTTTTCCAAGGAATTCCACAATGGTTGAAATATAACTTGATCATGGGTTTTATTTTACATTACAAATATTGTCTTATCTCTTTCTAGAATAAACACGTTTCTAAAAGAAACACCCTAGCTGGCAACATTAGACCACTATGGAAAGGCAATTCTACAAAAGTGGTTGGGAAAACACTGTAGAGAGAATTACACAAAATAAAATTATAAAATATTTCAAGTTTGAAATCATAGATTATATATTAATAATAAAACAATTTCATTGTTTTTTGTTTAATTTGACAACCCCCTTAACTGTTTCTTCCTATACTTGAAAGTCTATGTTTGCCCCACTTTGAATTTAGCCTCATGTGTGGTATAAAGAAGGTGGTCTAGTTTCATTTTCTATACATATCTAATTTTCCCAGCACCATTTATTGAATAAACTACCTTTAGCCCATTCCATGTGCTTGCTTTCTCTGTTGAATATTAACTGACTATAAAGGTCTATTTCTGAGCTCTCTATTCTGTGCCATTGATCTACGTGTCTGTTTTTATGCAAATACCTTCAATGTTAGACCTGAAATCATAAAAGTCATAGAAGAAAACATAGGCAGCAAGATCTCAGACATTGCTCATAGCAATATTTTATCAGACATATCTCCCCAGGCAAGGGAAACAAAAGAAAAAAAAATAAACAAATGGGACTACATCAAACTAAAATGTTTTTGCACAGCAAAGAAAAATATCAACAAAATAAAAAGATAACCCACAGAATGGGAGAATATATTTGCTGATACATCTGATAGGGGTTAATATAAAAAATGTATAAAGAATTTACAAAACTCAACCCCCACAAAAGACCCAATTAAAAAACTGTCAAAGGCCCTGGCTGGCGTAGCTCAGTGGATTGAGCGCGGGCTGGGAACCAAAGTGTCCCAGGTTCGATTCCCAGCCAGGGCACATGCCTGGGTTGCAGGCCATAACCCCCAGCAACCGCACATTGATGTTTCTCTCTATCTCTATCTCCCTCCCTTCCCTCCCTAAAAATAAATAAGATCTTTAAAAAAAAAAACTGTCAAAGGACCTCAAAAGATACCTCTCCTAAGAAGACATACAGATGGCCAATAGACATATGAAAAGATGATCAATGAATTTCACTAATCATTAGAGAAATGCAAATTAAATCACAATGAGATATCATCTCACACCTGTCTGAATGGCTATCATCAATAAATCAACAAACCAGTGCACATTGGTGGGAATGCAGATTGGTTTAAACACTTTAGAAAGCAGTATGGAGGCACCTCAAAAAATTAAAAATGGATTTGCTTTTTGACCCAGCTATCTCACTTATGGGAATATATCTGAAGAAAGCCAAAACATTAATTCTAAAGAACATAAGCACCCCTATGTTTACTGTAGCATTATTTACAATCACCAAGACATGAAAGCAGCCCAGGTGTCTATCAATAGATGAGTGGATAAAACAACTATGGGACATTTACACAATGGAATACTACTTGACCATAGAAAAGATGAAAATTTGACCCTTTGAGATAGCACGGATGGACCTGGAGAATATTATGCTAAATGAAATAAGCCAGTCAGTAAAAGACAAATACCATATGATTTCAGTCATGTGTAATCAAACGAACAAACTTAACTAACCAAGGAAAACAGAGACAGACTCAACAGATGGAGAACAGAAAACAGTTAGTGCAGCTAATACACCATATGATAAAGTGTATTTAGAAAGTCACGAGGGTAGAAGAAATGGGCTCGGGAAACAAGTTACTGAGGTAAAAGAGGGCCTCTTGGAGCATAAGGGAGAGAATGGTAACGGTAATGCTTCTGGGAGAAGAAGAGCAGGAGGAAAGAGGCATGGCCATGCTCCTGGGAAGGACGGTGGGTGGAGGGATTGAGCAAAAAGGATAAAGCACTCGGACATGGACCACAGTGCGGTGATTGCTGAGGGGAGGAAGATTTAAGATGACTAAATAGCAATGAAAAAAATACAATAAAGATCAATTTTTTAAAAAAGTCTGTTTGCCAAAATATGGTTGGCTTGCCAAGGTAATCTTTAGCAGTTACCAGTGTTTTTGTTTTGTTTTAATTTTTAACAAAACTCTCAAAACATGAGTGCTCTGGAAGTCAGGAAGTATAAAACAAGGGGAGATTCCCTAAAAAGTTGGCATATGTTAGGACCATGGTGATTGTTCAAAGAGCACTAATTTGCAATACAAAAACAAAAATATTTTAAACCACAAAGTTTAACAGACAAATAATAGATATTCCTATGCTCAGGGTGCTTTACTGTATTTTAGAGAGATAACAGAATCAAATGATTACAAAGTACTATAACAAATGCTTGATTAGATACTGCCAAGAGCTAAACTGTAAAACAAGGACTGGGACTATTTCAACTATATGGTTCTCTACTCAAAATCAGTCCCAGCTTTGTCAGGTATTAGGGATGCAAAATGAGGCAAGTTACTTAGCATCTTAGTATATATGTTTCCTCATATGTAAAATGAGTATAACAATTACTATGCAGATAACT
The DNA here is from genome assembly GCF_004126475.2 of Phyllostomus discolor. Classification (NCBI taxonomy): domain Eukaryota; kingdom Metazoa; phylum Chordata; class Mammalia; order Chiroptera; family Phyllostomidae; genus Phyllostomus; species Phyllostomus discolor. The sequence goes on from NC_040903.2 coordinate 98,266,915, forward strand.
GAATCAATACTTTGACTACATGGAACATGTACTTTTTAAATCTAAACTACTAAAACCCAAATTGAGGTAATGTAAATGTTTAGAAGTACACAAAATGGTTATAAAAAAAAAGAATCACAAAATTGAGGTGCCTATATGATATACTGTATTATTTTTTTACACTTATTCCCAAAACATCTTTTTTTGAAATGTTATCATTTTACAATAAGCTTTTTTTTCTTACTTGCAATTAAGCTTCAGCTAAGAATCGAGGTATCTTACCAAGGTTCTATTTATTATTTTAAAGTAAGATTATTCCCAAAGACTTCAGTTATGTTTTGGAAACCCTTTATAGAAGGTTGATTTAATTGTTGGTATACAGTTTTGAATAGTAAAGGCAGGAAAATATGGTCTTCCAGACTAAAGTATGTTGAGCTTCATTACGCAGCACTTATTTTCAATGAAGCTTTAGAAGCTGAGAAGCAGGAAATGCCCTTCAATTCTGTATTGCTTGTGAAGGAGCTGACCTGATAGTTTCAATAGGCCTGCTGCATCCTATCAGTAAGACAAAAGCAGAAACATCTCTCCTGCCATTAGTGATTATTTTTGTGATACACACCATGTTTCCTCTGATTTTAATACTTGACCTATTAACAAATGAATGTGTATTCTTTTTAATGCAGTCCCTGGTTACATCTTTCTATAAGTGACAGGATGAATGCTAAAAATTTTCAGAGCCATAAACTTCAAATCCTGGAAAACATGTATTTCCTCTTCTCTCAAGAGCACCTCTTCTCTGACATGCAACAGTTGTGCTATGTTCCAATTTGGTTCCTCCACAAATCTTTCTGAATTATGACTGCTTAGGTACTAGAAGAAAATAGGTCTCTCCCAATTTTTGTTTGAATTGAAAGGCTTACTCACTCTATTACATAAGAAACCAAGTATATATAAAAAAAAAAAAATACCTCAGACTGACTTTACCAAGTGCAATACTGCCATCAAGTGGACCACAGTAACATTAACTGCACAGAATATTGAAGCCGAATACTTTTGACAGGTGGCCTAAACATTACATGGGGAACTATAATAAGAATACATAAAATATTTTTTGAAATTACATTAGAGATGATTTCTAAATATATTTTATATATTTGTTTCTACTATAGCTCTGAAATTCTACAATTAAATAAACACATTCTTCCATGAAATAAAATGATAAAAGGGCAAAAATAAAAATTAAAAAAAAGAATCTTCCAATCGCTCACTCTTATTATTAAAAAGGTGGACTTCACCATGTTTATTAAACATTTAAAAAGTAATTTTATAACTTACTTGACTTTTCCAAATAGGATTGATAAAAATGTTATAGCAGGTCTGTTTTTGTATAAAGTTATTTAGACCAGCTCACTTTATTTCTGCCTTAAGTTCGCTGAATTTTTAAAGCCTTGTAATATAGAAAAATCTCAGAAAGTTATAGTGCAAATACCATGCATTCACTTATTTTTTTTCTGTCAGATTAGATGCTATTTAATTTCTCTTCTAAAATATTACCATAAATTGTTTAAGAAATGTATAGGTTTATATGGTAACTGTATTGAATAAATAAGTTAATATTCAATCCAACAAAGGCAGTGGCTAAACTTTGTTCCCCTATGGGTTTAAATTTGATTATCTAATTCAGTCCTCACTTCAAATCTATGAGGTTGGCAATATCATTCTCATTTAGTGGATAAAAAAACTGAGGCTTAGGCATTTTAACTTCATGTTTCAAAGTCACAAAGTAAATAAAGGTTTAAGGTAAGGCGGTCTGATTCCCAGACACTGGCTGATAATCACTGCACTGTAAACTAGCGAGCTTCGGTTAACTTTTCACATTAACATCTACACTTATCCATTTCAGAAAATACCATAGTTACTTTAATATTTATCAATATAAAGTGACTGTGAACATTGCAATGACATTAAGAACATTAGTTTTTAATATTAATAATTACTGACTGAATAATTAGTTATTAAAGGAAAACACAACCCTATATATAATTGTGGGATAGAATATTGTAAATCTTACAATTCTGCAAGTTATAAAATAGCATAGTTATATAATTACCAAAAAAGTCTAAATACAGAAAGGATGTACATGCTGTCTTCCATGTACTTTAAATTATGCAAACTGTTAATTTTATTAAAATAAATGGGAATTTGTCAGTATGATTATAGAAGTGTTCAAATGAATAAAATACTATAGTTGAAACTTCAAAATATAATGATTTGCAGCTGGCCAATTGAGCAATGCACTTGTCATCAGTGCCCACCAAAGAAGCCAACTCACATTTAACTATTTCTAGTGTGAAAGTAATCTCTGCATCCTAGAAAAGGGATAATTTATATTTATAATCGCTCACAATAGCCCTTTGGTAGCCATAAATTCCCTGGAAATGTTTTCTTTCCCATTGTTTTAGCAAGTGCAGAAGTTAGTAAATTTCACAAGTACCATTAAAACAGCACCTGGACAGATTCCAAGAACCAAGGTGATCTTTTTAGTAATGTTGCAGAACATATAATAACAGAGCAAAATAACAATGTATCTGTGCAGACTCTCTGCTATGCTGCCAGGCCGTAGTGGGAAGCTTTAGCATCAAACCATAACTCCCCGCCTCAGCTTCTCCACTTATCAGAGTGCTGGATAAATTCAACAAGTTCTTTGATCTCTCTGAACCCTGGCTTTTCTCATTTGAAAATAGGGAAAATAACTCATTTCATTATATATAACACATACATGTAGATATTAATAGCCCTTACCTATAGGATCTGTGGGAATTGAACAGCATAAACATGTGAATTGCATGTAAAGTGGGAGACCTGATACAGAGGTAAAACTCTGTGCCAGCAATACAATAGCAATGTTCGTTTTAAACAATAACTTCAATCAGACCTCTACCTGGATGATCTCTTTCTTACTTACTCTATAATTCATCATTAGCCTCTTCCTTCTGGGGAATTCATCTATGTAATAAGTGGATATGATGTGTTCCATTATCCCAAAGAAACAATGTGTAGGCATATCTATTCTTTTTAAAGAGCATTTCTTTATAGACACAGCTTAATGTAGTTGATAAAGCATTTGTTCTTGTTCACAAGTCTTCAGTCTGCATTCCTGTAACTGTGTGTGCCTTGGAAAAGTGATCTATTTGAGGCTCTGAATTCTTCTTTTAGCAGAGTTAATGAAACTGACTAAAAAGAATAAAATGAGTAATACAGAGTGCTAGGAGGAAGCTTTGTATTCAGACTTTGTATTTAGAGAGAAATATATTTCAGAGTAAGCAGCCACCACCACAAAATACACTGGGAAGAATGAAGAAACTGGAAAATGCCAACATTTGCAATATGGCCCAATTTCTAACAAACATGTAATGCATTAGAAAGAAAATCAGAAGTTATTTAAATTTTATTTGAAGAATTCTAGGGGCAGATATAATTGGTTGTTATGGTATGTAAAAAGATGGCAAAATTTGTGAAAATGCCCAGCATAAATATGAGGCATTAATACTTTTAACTGGAAATGAAATTGAATGCATATAAAAGATAAATAGGCCCATATCTACAAGCATTCAGAAATGCAAAGTAGGCAAAAATAATCACTTAAGAAGGTTGACTTTGTGAAAACCAACTAATACAATTAATTTTTGTAATTGTAATAATCAATAGAATGTGCTAGAATATATTTGACATATTCTTTCACTGAATAACTGAAGAGGAATTCTACCTAAGTCACATTTACCTATGTACTAAATTTCTGATTTAATTTCCTCAATACATCCAAAACATGTATTATTACCTACCATTAATTCCAACAATGGTATAAAGGTAAAAATGTCTCTCAGTTAACAACTATAATTTGAAACTCGCTGCCCTGATTTCCTCATAAAATAGTTTTTATTACTGTTAATTTCCTATCTTTATCTTTTTTCTTAAGTTAGATATATATAATTTTCACATTTGTTGAATTATATTTTCTAGACAATAAAAATGTCAAAGCCTCAAAATGCAAATGAGTGAAGAGCTGAAGCTTTTAACATATTAACTTTTTAATAACCTATTGGTATTTTTCTTGCTATTGCATTGCATGTATTTTTAGACTTTATATTTTAGACCAGTTTTTTTTTAGCTTCACAGCAAAATTGAAAACAAGGTACAGAGATTTCCCACATACCCCTTACCACTACAGTTACAACCTCCCCAATTACCAGCAGCTCTCATGAAAGCAGTAAAACTTTGCAACTAATGGACCTACATAGACACATCATTACCACCTACAGCCCAGAATTTACATTAGGATTCAAGGTTGGTGTTGTATATTCTATGGGTTTGGACAAATGCATAATAACATGTATTCACCATTATAGCATCACACAGAGTATCTTTACTGCTCTATAAAGATCCTATGTGCTCTGTCAGTTCATCGTTCTCTGCCTCTAACTCCTGGCAACCACAGATATTTTTATGGTCTCCACAGTTTTGCCCTTTATAAAATGTCACACGGTTGGAATCACAATACAGTATATAGCCTTTTCAGATTGGCTTCTTTTACTTAATAATACTCATTAAAGTTTCCCCTATGATGAGGTGTAATTTTTTTCTGGCTGCTTTCAAGAGTCTAATTATGATGTGTTCTTTGTTTGATATCTTTCAGTTTCATCTGTTTGGGGTTCATTCAACTTCTTGGGTGTGTATATTTGTGTCTTTCCAAAATTTGCAAAGTTTTTAGCCATCAGTTTTTTTAATAGTCTGTCAGTTCTACTTTTTCTCCTTTCCTTCTGGAACTGCATTAATATAAATTTTAAATCTTCAGTTACTGTCCTACCAGTCTCTGATGCTGTTAATTTTATTTCTTTTTAAGTCTACTTCTCACTACTTTTCAGATCAAGTAAATCCTAATGGTCTGTTCTCTAGTTGACTAACTCTAACCCTCTGCTATGTCCACCCTATTATTCAGTCTATCCCACAAGCTCTCTTAAAAAAAATACCTATACTCTGGTGTATCTTCAGATTGTGTAAATCTTTCACCTTTTAAAAAAAAATACCTACTATTGTAGTGTCGCAGGTTCAATTCCTAGTCAGGGTACATGCCTGGGTTGCAGGCATGCAGGCATGTAAGCCCCAGCAACCGCACATTGATGTCTCTCTCTCTCTATCTATCTCCCTCCCCTCCCTCTCTAAAAATAAATAAAATCTTTAAAAAAACTTTTAAAAATACCTACTATTGTAATTTTTATTTCTACAAATTTTTAATACAATAATATACCATTTTTATCATAGCTGTTTTAAAATCCTTGTCAGGTTATTCCAACATCTGGTTTATGTTAGCATCTATTGCTGTTTTTTTCTCATTTAAGTTGTGCTTTTCCTAGTTCTTAATATGATAGGTGACTTTGATTATATCTTGGAAATTTTACTTATCAAAGACAGACTCTGTAATCTTTATAATTACTTTATCAGGAAGTCACCTTCTCTAAATTTAGTGTGCAGGTCCTGGCTTATGTTTGGGGCTGTGGTTCCAATGTCATTTTAATTTTCGGGGCATCTGAGGTGTTATTTTGGCCTTCTTGATTTATTTGGTGTTGCTGGTCTTTCCTGGTGGTGTCTGAGAAAGCAAAAGATATTTCCCAGGCCTAGTCACTGGGTGTCTGCTGGTGGTGAAGGGTCTCAGTCTTATAGGCATGAAGAGGGTTTCTGGGCCAAACTCTTGCTATAGCAGAATCTCTTTGCCTATTTGAGACAGAAAGGAATTCTGTCTTCTATTGGATCTTCTGATGTCTATAGAATCCCTTCTAGAGGTTCTTCTAGACATCCATGATGTGTCTGTGTGGAGGGAGGTGGTGTCAGGTCCATAGGAACAGTTGTTTTGATGAGGATTCTATTACAATTGACACCTGCTACCCTGACACTCTCAGTGGGGAAGGGAGTCTCGTGCCTGCCTGTGCTGCTCTTTCAGAGCTGGACCATTTGTGGTGAGGTCACTTTGGCTGGCCAACCTATATCTATCCATTGGAGAAGGAAGTCTCAGATGCTGTACAGGAGGAGGGTGTTTCCCCTGAAGTGAGTGGCACAGAGTTTGCAGCGAGTTTTCCAAAGGACCCTTTGATCCAAAGGAGGCACATGTCTCCCCAGGAGTCCCTTTTGCTAGTCTGAGGTTAAGAAAAATTATCTTTCTGTTGGATGAGAGGATGCAAGTTGCCATTCCTCTATGCTGTTCCTCAAGATCTATAAAATCAAACCAATTTTCCTCCTCCTTACCACCTTTCAGAATTTTCCTCTCGTTTCTTCTCACATTATTTCCAGAGTTTACATTTCTATTTAGCAGGGAGAAGCAGGAAGAAACAGGTCCACACCATTTTGTCCAGCCTAACAGTCTCTCTGAGTGAACTTTAATGTTCAAATCTGACAATGCAGTTATTTTTTAAAATGTCATTCAGAATTTAAACTCAGTTTCTTTACATGATATACAGTGTTTGTGGTCCCATGATTTTTAATTTCACTGCATTTGTGTACAAACTTTACTCCACCTACATGCTGTGCTCCGTGACATCTCAGATTTGTGCAACTGCCATTCTTTATTTTTTCACATTGCACTCCTGTTTTAAGATGTATGTTCAGCTGTTCACTCCTCAGTGAACTATCTTCTGACTCCCCATCGTGACATTAAGCAGCTTCTTCTTTTTATTTTTTCTGTTCATTTTATTTTTTAATACATTTATTGATTATGCTATTACAGTTGTGCCATTCCCCCCTTCATTCCCCTTCATCCTACACACCCTCTCCCACCCACATTCCCCCACTTTAATTCATGTCCATGTGTCATAAGTTCTTTAGCTCCTACATTTCCCATAATATTCTTGCCCTCCCCCTGTCTATTTTCAACCTACCATCTATGCTACTTATTCTCCGTACCTTTTCCCCCTCTCTCCTCCTCCCACTCCACTGTTGCTAACCCTTCATGTGATCTCCGTTTCTGGGGTTCTGTTCCTGTTCTAGTTGTTTGCTTAGTTTGTTTTTGTTTTAGGTGTGGTTGTTAATAATTGTGAGTTTGCTGTCCTTTTACTATATGTGTTTTTAACGTCTTTTTCTTAGATAAGTCCCTTTAACATTTCATATAATAAGAGTTTGGCGATGATGAATTCCTTTAACTTGACCTTATCTGAGAAGCACTTTATCTGCCCTTCCATTCTAAATGAAAGCTTTCCTGGATAGAGCAATCTTGGATGTAGATCCTTGCCTTTCATGACTTGGAATATTTCTTTCCAGCCCCTTCTTGCCTGTAAGGTCTCTTTTGAGAAATCAGCTGACAGTCTGATGGGAACTCCTTTGTACGTGACTGTCCCCTTATCTCTTGCTGCTTCTAGTATTCTCTCCTTCATTTTTACCTTGGTTAATGTAATGATGATGTGCTTTGGTGTGTTCCTCTTTGGGTCCAACTTCTTTAGGACTCTCTGAGCTTCTTGGACTTCCTGGAAGTTCATTTCCTTTGCCAGATTGGGGAAGTTCTCCTTTATTATTTGTTCAAATAACTTTTCCAATTGTTGCTCTTCCTCTTCCTCTTCTGGTATCCCTATAATTTGGATGATGGAACATTTAAAGATGTCCTGGAGGTTCCTAAGCCTCTCCTCATTTTTTTTGAATTCTTATTTATTTATTCTTTTCTGTTCAGTTGTTTCTTTCTTCCTTCTGGTCCACTCCATTGATTTGAGTCCCAGTTTTCTTCCCATTGCTATTGGTTCCCTGTGCATTTTCCTTCATTTCACTTAGCATAGCCTTCATTTGTTCATCTAATTTGCGACCAAATTCAACCAATTTGGTGAGCAATTGATCACCAATGCTTTGAACTGTGCATCTGATAGGTTGGTTATCTCTTTGTCACTTAGTTGTATTTGCCATGGAGCTTTGATCTGTTCTTCTCTTACGGCCATTTTTTTTTTTTGTCTTGTCAGACCTGTTATGTATGAGGGGTGGAGCCTTAGGTGTTCACCAGGGTAGGGCAACCCAGTCGCTGGGTTGTGAAGTTGTATGTGGGGGCAGGGTCCGAGAGGGAACAATGGGGCTTGCTCTGCTCTGTGTGAGATTTCCGTTCCTTCCGCCACGTCCCCCAAGCAAACTGGGCCTTTCTGGTGCTGGTTCCTGTGTGGGTGGGATTGTGTACATTCTAGGACCCTGTGGATCTCTCCAAAGCACTCTCCCATGAGGCTGGGAGTATTTCCCCATGCCTCAACCCCCACAGGTGTTTTCAATCAGTGCCCCAAGGCTCTGTCTCCTGGCGCTGAGACCCTGGGTTGCATGGTCTGTCTCCCTCCCCAGTGTTGCCTGGTTTATCTGCACATGAATGTGGGACCACTGGTCCACCAGCCACCTTGCACATAGTGCCTCACTTCACAATCATGCCTCACTGGGTCTGCCCATTACCACCCATGCCCAGGGTCCACCCACTGTGGTCTTACACACCTGATGCCACAGCTTTTTGTGCCACAACCCCTCTCCGCCCAGCTGCCCAACTCCACCACTCTTATCAGTCTGGATGAATGTGTCTATTTTAACTCCTAGCTGTCCGACTTCTTTACAGTTCAATTTTCTGTCAGTTCTGGTTGTTATTTTGTTTCTAAATTGTTGTTGTCCTTATTTTGGTTGTGTGAGTAGGCACAGTATGTCTACCTACACCTCCATCTTGGCCGGAAGTCCCAGCTTCTTTATTCCTGCTCTTTTCTCACACAACACCCTCTGCGTATATCTCCAGGATGTCTGATGACAGCTAATATTTCCTTAGTTCCTACAACAGGTCTGCCTGTTGTAGGCTCTCAGTAACTTGAACAATCACAGATGGTGTTAGTTAAGTGTGAAAAGTGGTTTTGTGGGAGTTGTAAGCAGCACAGAAATTAAATATAATTAATAATAGACATAGGTGTTTGAAACTGGATACTTTACTAGGTGACTTACCAACACTGTTTCCCTTAATCCTTAAGGTATATATCATTACCCTATTTTACACATGAAGAGTGATTCAATGTCCCTTTTATCTGCCTGTTATTATCTTCACATTTTTAATGAGAAATTAGATTTACAAATATGTCACTATTAATAAATTAAGATAAGCACATTATGAAATTATTATTAAAAGTAAAGGAAATAAGGTCTTTCTATGGAAAAAGACAAAAAACAAAAAGTATAAATGAAAATTGGAAGGTTTCATTTTCATCCCTATTTCTACCATAAGGTACACATCAACACTTTTATTTATTACAACTAAATAGTTTGTATTCATAATTCCTTATGTAAAAATATAATATATGGATCCAGCACCCAACACAGAATATGCAAAAGGGGACATAGGAAGACAAGTAGGCTTCCTTCCTACTCTTGCCCCTGAGCAATCCGTTTTTCCTCCAGAGTCAACCTCTGCTACTTCTTTTGTTGTTTTCACCCCATAATATATATGCAAATATTTTCTTTTTCTTCCAGGAAGGTAATTGAACATAAGCACTGACAAACTTATTTTGTTCCTTTTTTTCCATCATTTTGTTTTGTACTTTTTGGAAGTTATTTTGCTGTTGTTACTGTTACACGTGGAGTTCTGTTTTATTTGTACACACTCAGGCTCATTACATTTTATGTCTTTAAGAGTATAATACAATTTAAAATGTTTTCTATCTACAGATTATTTTTTAGAGGCCTTGTGTGTTTTCTATTTTGGCCTTATGTTTGCCTTCTCTGTGGAATTATTTTGGTGTAAAGCTTGATAGAGGAGAGAAGCAACTTTAATTTTTCCCCAATAACTGCCGAGACATCCCACACTATTCACTAGATCGTCTTTCTTTGGCCATTGATTTCAAATGCCATATTTACTATAATATTAAATTTCTATACATATTTGGAACTGTTATTGTAATTTTTATTTTTTCCCCACTGACCTGATTGACTATACATGTACCAGTACAAAACTGTAATTTCCGTGGTTTTGCAATATATTTTAATGTCTGTTAGAGTAGTATTCCTTTTAATCACTACAGTTTTATATGTCTTAATATCTGATAAGACCAGTATCCTCTTTTTATTCTTACTTTGAAAAGTTTCCTGGCTTATCTCATTTGCTCATTTTCTCCATAGTGCTATAAATCATGTACTATAATTCTTTTAAAATTTTGTTATTCATTAAAATGTAATTAATTTATAAATTAACTTGGGGAAACTTAACATCTCTATGAAACGAATTCTTTCTATCCAGGACTATGGTCTACTGTTTAATTTCTTCAAGATTACTTTTGTGTATCAATAAAAACTTTAAAAATTTTCCCTTAAGATCATTTTTTTGTATTTTATGTACAATATAAGTATTTTATTATTTTTGGTGCTATTTTATAGAGTATTTATATTAATTATATTTTCTGAATACTCATACTTCCACACTAAATTCTCTTTTCTTTTTGTTTTTTTTGTTTTGTTTTTCAAATAACTCTTCAATTTTTCTATGTAAACAGTTATATCACTGGCAATGATAATTTACCTCTATTTTATTGGCATATATCTTCAGAACAATGTTAAATGATCAAGATTACATTTGCCTTGTTCCACCTTATAATGAGAAAACTTGTCAATTTTTCCTGATCATTGCCAAGATTCCAAGAATTTGCCCATATTTCTTTCATTACCCTCTGAGATAATATGCTTTGTTTACCTTTCTCTCTTTTGTTCATGTACATATATTTCAAAGTTCAGTTTCCTCTCATCTTTTTAATAAGCCTTTCTTCGGTCCTTTTACCCTGTGGGTTCATACTGTCATGATCCCTCTAGCATGTATTTACTTATGTATTTATCAGTTCAGTAATAATTGACCATCTACTATGTGGCAGACCCTGAATGAGGTCATTTTGTTTTAAAACTTGAAATGGTGCAGTCCTTGTCTTTGAAAGACTGAAAAAGCACAATGGATTGCAGAACAATTTTTTTGTTTGTATATATTTAGTGACAATATGGAGTAATGTTTATGATTGTGGACTTTGGATTAACACAGTTTTTCTTTTTTGAGTTAAAATCTGCTTCCTCTTTTTTATTTAATCTTTATTATATTTTTTCATTACCATTTAGTCTCCTTATACCTCTCTTCCCCTAGAAATCACCACATTGTTGTCCATGTCCATAAGTCCTTTTTCCTTTTTGCTCAGTCCCTCCATTTAATCTTTGCCATCTATGGGACCTTGTACAAATGACCTAACCTCACTAAGCCTCATTTACTCAACATGAATGAAGGATGTGCCTCATAAAGGTTTTTATTATTACACATGATGATGCTTGTACAGCTCTGAGCACAGGACCAGAACTCAGTGAAAGCTCAATGAATGTTATTGTTATTACTATAACCATTGTTATGATTAATAGAGTTAAATCCCATAAGAGGTTCACAAAATGTATCATAGGAGACAAAAAGGAGTCTTTCAGAGAGCATAAAGAAATGGGCTGAATAGAAGAAAATGAGGTTGTCTGGAAGATAAAGGTAAAGAGTTTTAAAGGAGGAAATGTCTTAGAGAAATAAAAAATACAGGCAGGGTTATTGAGCTGTATAAACAAGTGCACTGCACACTGAGAAACAAAAAGATGTTTCAGCAAAATCAGAGTCCAGTACCAGGAAATAATCTGGAAAGGTAGACCCCTCCAGAATCATACACTACAAGTTACTTTGTGCTTCTGAAGCAATTACACACATGTGCTTTGGTATAATTAACTATTTCTTTATCTCTAACATCTTTTGACCGCTAAGGTTATATTACTAGACATTTAAAAATATTTTCTATATTTTACAATTACTTTGCCAAATATCTACATTAGTGCTTTACATATATTAATACCTGCTAAATAAATTAAATATAGTATATGATTTTAGAAATAACTTTATGTCTACTAAATAAGTGATAATATAAAAGTAAAATGTCAATATACTTATACAATTTAAATTTCACCTTCACTATGCCCTGATTCATGTGGACTGGCTTTGTGACTCTTAGATACATAAGAGAAACTTTCTCACAGCTTGTCTTCAACATTATGTTAGTGGTAAACTATTACAATTTCATGTAAGCTGGAACTGATTCTTTATTTATTTTTTAATTACTTTATTGTTGTTCAATTACAGTTGTCTGCATTTTCTCCCCACCACTCCAGCCAAACTCACCTCCCTCCCTTGCTCCCACCCTTCCCCTTGGTTTTGTCCATATGTCCTTTATAGTAGTGGAACTGATTCTTCAAAAGACATTCTCACACATTTACTAAACTGCAGGTGTAGTACTGCCCATATTGACCATTCAAAAATGGTATCTACTTTCTATAAATTCAGAGTTACCAGGGAAAAACAAAGATTATTCATATGTGTGTATATATTTTAACTATCTGAGATATATATTTATACAGGTGTATATGTAGTATATATACACACACATTTTAACTATTTAACTATCTGGGATATACACACACATACACACATACATACACACACATTTTAACTATCTAGGGGAGATTGTGATTGTGTGTGTGTGTGTGTGTGTGTCTACTAGCTATGATGCAGACATGTGTACAGTGGTTTGCGAAAACAACTCTGGCAGTGATATACATCACACTTTTGGAGGGAAAAAAGATTTCCAAAAAGGGGACCAGCTAGGAAACTAATGCAAATAATCTTACTGTCCTCATAAGGGCCATAAAAAGTTCATTCTATTCTATCCATGAATATTTTTAAAGAGGTTAATCCTTGCCACTAAATATGTTTTTATTTTTTTATCTATGTATTTATTTATTTTTAACTTTTTTATTGTTGCGTGCCACTGAATATTTTAAAAACATGTATAGTATTTAGCTTCCCAAAATGAAATTGGTTCTCATAAAAAATTTCTAGACAAATCTTTGTGTTAACCCTAAAACACAGATATTTCAAAAGCTCAAGAGCTATAGTGTTCTGGAAAGAAAATACATTCTTTCAAGTAAGTAGAGAACAAAACAGCTTGATACTCAGTTTTGTAAGGCACAAAAACATTCCTATAAAATCTGGTCTACATTATATGACAATTTTTTACCCTTTCCTCTTTTTAAAGTAATTAATTGTCTACTATAGCCTGAATTAAAGGTAATTGGAGAAGAATTTATATGATCTTTTCAGAGTTGCATCATTTACATTATTATTTTTATTAATGAAATACAATGTTATAAATAGTATATATGAAAACTATAGTGGTTCTTTGCATTTTCATTACCAGGTTAAATTAGATAGGAAACCAATACATTTTCTAATAAAACTTGTACTTATATGTGTGCAAAAATCATAAGACACATACACACTCACGTATTTCTGAGTAACACTAAGTCATAACCACATTAACAGTTTCAAATACAATTTCACCAGACACATTAAAGTTCTTTTCAAATTTAGTTAGATTAAAAATGAAATATTACTTGATAATAGCAAGCATTCAAAGTTAAAAAGCATTCAGGTTTAGTGTTCAAATTAAATCTTCATCTTGAGTGGAATTATATTGAGTGAAATCTAAGCATTCACTGGTACTTTACTAAACTATTAATGATATATCACATAATTATATAAAATGCCTTAAAACAAAACAAATATAAATTTTCATAATTTTGCCATTATGGATAAAAAGGAGACATCTGCATGTTAATATGAAATATATTATGGACTAGACCATATAAAATCTGGATTAAATTTTAGGTATATGTATACAGTTTTAAACATATTTTATGATCACATTTTGTTAATTCATACTTCTGCATAAAATTTCTTTAAGGCATAACATTTCTATAACTTTTAAAAATAATTCTTTACATAACTCCAAGTAACCATTTATCTAAGTGGTGCTATATAGATTGCTTTTAACCTCCTTAACAGCATTTCATAGAGAGAACAACACGTGCCAAGGTCTTAGAGGAGAAGAAAGCAGAATATTCAGAGAAGTTAAGGAAGGAAAGGATGGTGAGACAAGAGGAAGAAGGGGGAGGGTAGCATGGAATGAGACTGCAAAGGCAGGTGGAACTCAGTCCATCACAGCCTTCAGACAAAAGAAAAGTTGTTATTTATTCTAAGACAATGACTAATCTCTAAAAAAGTTAACCAGAAAGATATGATAAAACTTATATTCTACAATGACTACTCTGGCTAAAGTATGCTTTGGAAAGAGATAGAGAGATCCTATGGGAAACTATTTTAATTTAATCCAAGTGAGAAATGCTGCTGTTGCTGCTGTGTTTAGAAAGATTAAGGACATGTGTCTCGTTCATGGTTGGACACTCAGTGCCTTCTGCGTAAATTAAGTAAATGTTTTTATTTATTCACATGTTCCATTGTTTATTAGGTGGTTAAAGGTTACTCTACCAAATAGAACTAATTGTATCTCCTGTACTAGACACTCTTAAGCATTTCATACTGCATATTTTCAGTCACAAAATGTTTTTATACTAAAATAACTAAAAAAGAACAAAAAAATTGTGTTATAAGATACCACATTTGGAAGGATTAGCATCAGCATCCAAGTGTTTTGAATATACTCTTTGCTTATCACTTGACACCAAAAATTGATAGATGTTCCCTAAAATTTTTCAATTCCAAAAATTACAACTGCCAAATATACCTACAGCATCTGAGCCAGGGGTGTCCAACCTTTTGGCATCTCTGGGCCATACTGGAAAAAGAAGAGTTGTCTTGGGCCACACATTAAATACACAAATACTAATGAAAACTGATGAGCAAAAAAAGATTTTAAGTAAATTTATGATTTTGTGTTGGGCCACATTCCTAGCCATCCTGGGCTGCATGCAGCCTGTGGCTGCGGGTTGGACACCCCTGATAGTAAGACAACCTGATCACTCTTCGTTTCTTCCATTCAAATACTTTGTCAGTAACACAGCAATCAATGACTTCAACTTCTGTGGTTCCGCCATTCATTACCACACATATATTTCTGTTGACTGTACTTTTTAAAGGTCAGCTTGCATGTAAACACATTTTAAATGTAACTATTATGATTAAAATCATATTTAACTCTGACAATAAACCATGTAATAGTGCCAAAGTCTTTGATTAAGGAGAACATGATTTTAATTTTTTTTCTTCTCTTCATCTCTGGCAGATGTACAGCCTATTAGAAATGGAAATCATGGATTGTCTGATTTGAGTTTGTCAAATAAACATTATGTGGAAATTGAAATTTTAAATATTTAATATTTTTATACACAGAAAGAAAGTGATCTCCTTTGAATATAAATTCTGCAAAAAAAAATAAATGATTGTATCTCACATACACAAGTTCTTTTTTGAAGTTACCCCTCTTGGTCTTGTTTAGTTATATCTGTTGGAATGTACGTACTACACACATTCTTTGAATATTTACTGAGCATTTATTAAGCACAATTTACTATGTTTGGCATAAGGGCAAATGGACAAATAATATAGTGTCTAAATTAATGCTATACTGAGAAGCCAATAAAAACATTAACAGTATATAAATAAATGAAAACAACATGGTAATAACTATAAAAAGAGTGCGTATTAGAACACAGTACCTTGGGAGAAGGTCCTTCAGTTATCTCTTGAAATGTGATGTGAAAAGGACAAATTATTTGTATGTCAAGTGCTTTAAGCAGAAAGATAAATGAATGCAAGCAAAATGAAATGAACTTGACTTCCTATGATTTGGCTGGGTGTGATTATCACACTGCCGTAAAGGGAAAATATTTAGAGGCAAGGATGAAGTGAAGGCAACCCTAAGGTCCTAAGGATCTAATAAACAATTTGGATTTTATTTTGACTGGTTTTAAATAACAGAAAGCAATATAACATTGTCTGCCTTAAAAAAGACTTCTTTTGATAAAAATGTGAGAATATACAGTATTAGAGCAGATCAAAACTAAGGAATAGAGTCTAGTTTGAAAGCTATGGCAGTTACCTAAGTGGTAAATAATAGCTAATAATTACTAAATTCATTATCTGAATTCACATAATGGCAGTGAGAATGGAGAAAAGACAGTTTGTAGTGTTAATTAAGAATCTGTATTAATATTTTAAAAGTATGAGAAATGATTTTGATTAGAGAGCTGATAAGGGCCTCCAGAAGATAGGAGAAAATAAAGTTTGCAAGAGAATAAGGATAGTCCATTTTAAAGATATTAAGAGTGACATATCTGTTAAAAAAGGCTGACCTAAAGATAAAAATCTTATTGCCATTAAAAACTGAGTGAACTAAATAATTCAGGAAAAATGCATTGAAAAGAACACAAAGCCCAGAACAAATACCTGGGAAACATCAATGTTGTAAAAAGAAAAATTATTAGCAAAAATAACTGAGAAGAAATGAGCAAGAGAATTTTTAAAAAGAGAAAGAATACAATGGTTTGGAAGCTAAAAAGAGTGTTTTAAGAATAAGGGATACTGCAATGAACATAGAGGTGCATTTGCAAACAAATGGTTTAAGATTTTTCAGGTAGATACCCAGAAAAGGGGCTGCTGGGTCATATAGTAGTTCTATTCTTAACTTTTTGAGGAGCCTCCATAATGTTTGTCATAGTGGCTATTGCAGTCTACATTCCCACCAGCAGTGAATGAGGGTTCTTTTTTCCCTCACAGTGGCCAAGACACAGAAACAACTGAAATGTTCTTCAACAGATGATTGAGTAAAAGACTTATCTAAGAAAAAGAAGATGATCAAAAATATGAACAGTACAATGACAACAAACTTAACAACTATCAACAACTGAACCTAAAAACAAACTAAGCGAACAACTAGAACAGGAACAGAATCACAGAAATGGAGATCACATGGGGGTTTATCAGCAGGGAAGGGGATGGGGAGAATGGAGGAAAAGGTACAGGGGATAAGAAGCATAAATGGTAGGTACAAATAGACAAGGGGTGGTTAAGAATAATATAAGATATGGAGAAGCCAAAGAATTTTTATGTTTGACCCATGGACATGAACTAGGATGGGGAATACTGGTGTGTGGGTGGAAGGGAATAAAGGGGAGAAAAAATGGGACAACTGTCATATCATAATCCATTAAATATATAAAAAAAGAAGACATGGTACATATATACAATGGAAGTACCCAGCCGTAAGAAAATATAAAATACTGCTATTTGCAACAACATGAATGGATTTTCAGAATATCATGCCAAGTAAAATAAGTCAGACAGAGAAAGTTAAGAACCATATGATTTCACTCATATGTGGGGGCGAAACTAAAAGCAAGAAATCAACAAACAAGAAAAACAAACAAAAACTCACAGATGCAGAAAACAGGATGTGGGTCACCAGAGAGAAAGGGAGAGAAGGAGAGTGAAGGGGAGTGAAGGGTAAAGGGGTCAAATATACAACAACAAAAGATTTGACTCTAGGTGGTGGGCACTCAATGCAATATGCACAGGATGTATCACAGACTTGTAACTTGAAATCTATACCTTTTATTAACCAATGTCATCCCAATAAATGTGATTTTTAAAGAAAAAGAATAAGAGAATGATTGACAACCAAAAATGACAGAAAAGAAGAATGATAAAAGTCCACTGCCAGTGACATGACGAGACTATGAGCATCTTTAGCAAAAGCAGTTCCTACAAAGTGCTACAGTCTGCTGAAAACTTACTGGGTGGTAAGAAAGTGAAAGATTGCAGGGTGAATGGCTATGAAGGGAAAATGAGAAGTAAGGTGGCAGAAGGACAGTCAGCAATGTGCTCCTTTCAGTTACAAACAAGATTCATGACTAATTAACTTTCCTTCAAGACTGGAATGAAAGAAAGAATGCCGAATGCAACTATATAAGATTTATATGTGAGAACCAATGTGGCAAATTGGGTGAGTTTAACTCCCACTGTCTTCATTTTCTCTGCAGAAGAATAACAAGGTTACCTTCTGAGAAAGGAGGATGTGGTAGGGGTGGCAGTAGTCAGTGTGTAAAAGACTTGTAGTGAACTATGAAGAACAAGATGATAACAGACATGTGCAAGCCCTGACCAGGTGGTGGGAAGATCACAGGTGTGGAAGTCTCCTATGCCCTGGTACCAATTCATTCTATTTCCACAAAGTATTAAATTCCCAGCTCAAAGTTATCTTTATTGGTGTAAAGAAAGTAAGAAATAAACCGGTTCTCCTAGTATACCTCCTTCTTTCATCTCTCATCATAAATTCAAATCTTACACAATATCTGCATTTAAAAGAAAATAATTTGCTATCTTATTTTGTTAGCAAGCCTCCAATAATTCCTTCTGGAACTAAAGAAGAACCAGATTTTTTAGTCTTCAAGGGAGAGATGATCATGAGAAAATTAGTCAGTGCCAGCTAGCTACCATTCTTCCAAATCCTCAGGTTCTAAAATTATATGTATTAATTGATATGGGAGTGTTTTATTGCTGTATCTATGCATATAAGGTAAGCATTCCATAACAAACTATGCTACAAGACACTCTAAGTTCTAATTTATTATTTCTCAGTGTCATTTAATTTCCACAATCAGAAGATTCAGGTCAAATAAATTATTCTCAAATAAGAGAATATTTATTAAATTTATTTGGTGTAATAATCAATCAGGGGAAGCCTAAGTTAAAAAATAAAACAAAACTCAGTTCATTTTCTAAACAGCCTAATAGCCATGCTAACAAGTTAAACTTTCTTTATCTACTGACCATCAAATATAATGCAGGAAAATGTAAATAAATTGGTAAATAAATATTATAGAAGATTGGCTACTTTATTTAACTCACCTGAACTGGTAAAACACAAATCTAATAACAAATATAATACTTGAGGTTATTGGAGGTCATGTGAAAATTAATTTTTATATCTCTTAATTTTACCCAAACAATATTATACTAGAAAATGCTTCTTTTGTATGTTAAACTCCAAAAAGTCATAAATCCACTGTTATAATTCGATTTATATATTTTATAAACCTTGTCCACTTAATGTTAAAGATAAATACTAACAGATATTTTTCAAGGAAGAATTTAAACTCTTATAAGATCTCAATGCTAAGCACTTTACCAAGTAACACTTCCACTGATACCACTTCAAAATGGAAGAGTAGAGAGGTTTTTAAAAAAAATAATTTAGATGTTAGGAAATAGATATTTCAGTAGGTCTTGTAAGTATAGTGATTTTCAAAAACATCATAAAACCATCAACCCTCTAATGGCAGCAATGGTTCTCAATATCATATTCTACTTGAAAAATGCATGATTCTCCCTGCATTATATTATAACTATAATAAAAACACATTACTGATATTCAAGTCTTGAGCATTTTTAAACTCATATGCTAAAATGTGTATATTATACATACAGGATGGGGCAAGAGTGTAAGTTTACAGTTGTGAGCACACAGAACAGAGTTTATTCTTGTATTCAATATTATTATTTATAATAATATTTTTATTATATTTTTGCCCCACCTTGCATACTGTAAATTTGTTCATTACTTCATTGTTATTACACGTAGCCAATCATTCGGTTAATTTTTTAGTGCCCGAGCTTGGTACCTCATTCCAAGGTTAATCAACTGTTCATTTTGAGAAATGTCACTGGGCTCTGAAATGGGTGAATAATTACAGTTAACAATGAAATTTCAAAATAATAGAAAGTGTACTCCAAATGATATTATTATTTCCAAGACTCACATGAATCTTACGGGCATGGTTAGAAATAAAAAAGGGAAAACCTATTAAATCGCTTGAAATCACCAAGTTGTAAAACACAGAAAGTTGATGTGTCAAATTAACTGAATTACTGAGAGTCTAAAATTACAAAGTATGCAATATGCACAGTAGCTGATTCAACCATTTTTACTTTTTGCATTGCTTTAGACTACTGTAATTATAATTTGCTCTGAATCCATAAAGTGTGTCAAATGTCTGATTTCTAAATGTCTTAAACTACCACAAATTCACAAATGAAGTTCAATTTGGCAGAAACAACTGCAATAATAGTAAGTTCTCTCTGAGGACATTTTTAAAAAAAAGTCTCTTTCCTTATACAGGAAATTTACTGTGAAAGAACAGGGGATTCAAACTTGCCTTGCTTTGAGTGCTTGAGGATGATTGTAAATCAATGTTTCAAAATAAACAAATAGAGTTGGAACCTTACAATCATGCATTAGTATGTAAATTTTAATATAAAAATGCCCTTGTACCACTTGAAGTAAGTCTCCTTTTCTGTGATCAAGAGAGAAATTAATATGTAATTTGGTGATTAAGAAAGCCTGTTTTAGCAAATTGCTCTGCCCATGATATAAAACCATTTAAAGTGTGTGGTGGGGCTAAGTAGTAGTAGATAGCTTTTTTTAACTGTCATGGAGAAATCATAAAGTAACAAAGGATTACTATGAATTGGTAAATCTATATCTCCTCAATTATTCGTCTCTTTTTTTTTCATTCATATGTATTTCATGTCTTTGTGTAGGACCCTGTTCTAGGCCTTGGGGATATTTCACTGAAAAGTAAAAGTGCCCATGCTCTCAAGGATCTTTTATTCCAGATTGTGGTGAGACCAACAATCAACAAGTAAACAAACACACAATATGTAGAATGGTCATAGTGATACGAAGAAAAAATAAAGGGTAAAAGAGATACCAGAGGATAAGAAAAGTATTCTATATAGAATATTAAGGATGAACTGACGATATTTGACCAGAAACACTAAGAAAATTAAAGAGGACTGCATGCACAAATCAGGAGGAAAGGTGTTCCAAACAGCAGGAACTACAAGTGCAAAGAGACTGAGATGAGAAATTACTTGACAAGCTGGAGAAAAATCAGGGAGGCTAAAGTGGTTAGTACAGTGAGCCAAAGGTAATAGAAGATAATGTTAGAGTGAAAGCAAGAAACAGGGTGATTTGGGGAAATTTAGGCCATTGTAAGCCCTTTGCTTTTTCTTTGGCAAAATAAAAAAAATTAGGAAATTTTAAAAATACACATAACACAATTTAATTTGAATATTAAGGGATCACTTCAGCAGCTATAAAGAAAATAGGCTATAAGTGAGAAGGAAAAGAACAGAAGTAGGAAGAACAGGAGGCTATTGCAATATTCTAGCCAAGAAGATGGGCTGGAAATATGCTACTAGCATAGATAATAAAAACCGGTTAGTTTCTGAATATCCTATGGAAAAGAAACAAAAGAACGTGTTAATGAAAGTTCTCAGAAGGACAACAGGGAAGGAAGAGCTCAAGCTTCTGGCATAATAACAGAAGGAAAGTAGGGAATAGGGTTTAATAGTCTAGAGTTCTATGCAAATAAAAGAATGTTTCTTTGTCAAAGGGTCATATTATAAGCTATGTAAGTTTATGGTAATTTCAATGAAAAATTACAGCAAACATTTTAAATTAGAGAAGCTCATTTGTACACATCATGTTATTTACTCAATGGACACTGTTTTTTTAATCAGCACCTCTTACAGAAACAAAGCTTGCTTACCAGATATACGTGGTCTACAAACTGGACACAACTATACTAATCTATTTTATTATTTTATGTGGCTACACCTGGGTTTTATTATGATGTGAATACAATAGTAAGATATATTCATCATATGGAAGATCTGAACAGCAAAGTATACATAAGTATAGAAGGTAGCTTTTGTTACCCTCTCTGCTCACCACACAAACACATAAACATAGTAATTTATCTGAAGCATATAAATAGCACATCTGATTAAAATTAGTAATGGTTGATTTAAATAATATAGTCTCAGTATTGCTCAGCACTTCAGTATTATCTCAGTATTCTTGGTTCAGTAAAATAATGTGCAGAGCCAGAAAGTGGTCAATAAAATTAAACTCAACAAACATTTCTTGGCAGAATACTATGCTTAGGCACTCAAATCCTCACAGGATAATCAAGATAAAATATTTTTATTTCCTTACAAAAGGTGGCACATTTTTGCTTTGCTTGCTTTTCCCATGTAAGACATAACCAAATGAAAATAGCTAGAAAGTTGTTTTAAAAAGACACCAATTTAATTGCAGATTTTAAAACAGCAGAAAGAAAAATGTATAGATGTAAATCAAATGAAAATAATAGAAAACAATCAGAAAATCATTTTAAAAAACATAGTTATAATCTTCTTATTTTGATTAGTTTACATTTCCGATAACTGAGCTCCTTGTGAAGAATGAGGGCATTATCGGGTCTTCAATAGTTCAACATCTGACTTTTTCTGTATTCATACATTACTTTTCAATAAATGTATCTCTCTTATATATACACACAACAGAAACTTAACTTGGCTGCTATTGATCTGCATGAAAAATACCCCAATTTTAATTTAACCTCCATTTAATTTTCACAACTACTATATGAAATAGACATTAAAGACATAGGTTTTCAGCTCAGAGATGTGAAAATACAAGCAAGCAAGTGCCTTCCTAAACTCAAATTTTATGTTTCCAAGTTCTATTTTCTTTTCACGTGATCTCATTTTCTAGGTCACATATTACATGCCTTGCATTTTACAACATTACATTAATAAAATATATATTGTGTGCTGACCTTTGATTCTAGACTCGGAGCCATCCAATAGATAACCAGCCCTTAGTAAATTTCAATCATCACTGGTGATAACGAATACAAAAGAGAGATTTGTTATGGAGGATATTTACAAAAAATCTCATATAAAAATCATAACCTCCAAATTCACTTGCTTTGTAAGTACTGGATTTTCTTTTGCAAAGTTCACATATAAACATCATCATCAGAAATGACTTCTCCACTAAAAGACATAAATCTAGGACACAGTCCTGGAGGATAGGGAGCAGGATGATGTAATACTTCTTGCATAATAATATTCAATCAGAAATTTACAACAGTCTAACAGGCTGTTCCCATTCTTACTTAAAACCAGTTTTTAAAAAATTAACTCTAAGAAGAACGGAGGTGAAAACTGGTTGAGGTTAAACAATATTCTAAGAATGAAAGCACAAACTTGTTATTTTAATCTGGTCACAAGGGTTTTTTTGATTTTTTTCATTTTACATTTTCTTATATGATACATGCAGAATCATAGGCTTGGAATCTGAAATACCATTCCACATATAAATCTATTAAGCAGAAATCTGTAACCAAATCTGTACAACTAATAAATAATTCTGCTGTTGTCCCTCTGGTCTTTTAACTCAATAGTTGTCAGTTAAGTTAATCAAGCCAGTAGACAAAATAATTATCGTTTATAAATTTCAATAGACCAAAATTTCTCAGAAGGAAATAAAATAAGTAATTTTTGCCCTGGCTGGTGTGGCTCAGTAGACTGAGTGCCAGCCTGCAAACCAAAGGGTCACTGGTTAAAATTCTCAGTCAGGGCACAATCCTGGGTTGTAGGTCAAGTCAGAGGCAACCACACATTGATGTTTCCCTCCCTCTCTTTCTTCCTCCCTTTCTCTCTCTCTAAAAATAAATAAATAAAATCTTTTAAAAATAAGTAATTTTTTAACCGAAAGATATTCCAGGGCCTAGTGTCCAGAAAAAAGACAATATCTCTACTCAGTGTGTAGACATGTGATTTATGCTATTTGTCAGTGGATATTACGTGCTTCTAATTTTTTTCCCTAAAAACTACACTACAAATAGAATAGAGAAAATGGTAAGGGTCCTGTTTATTGACAGATATATAGGTTTTAAGCCTCCTTATTTTAAAAAAATGTCACAAATATTTTTTAAAGTTTAAATATCTATAGGACTAGAATTGAGTGTAGCATCAGAGAACTAGAGACAAGTCAGAAGGAGGCAGAATTCAGTTCAATATAAAGAGAATTTTAATAACTATAGCCATCTGATTAAAGTGTAAAGAGCTCTTTATTGAGAAATTTTCTTCTTAGAAAAGGTTGCAAATATGAATTAATCCCCACATTATAAGCGATTATGTAATCTGTGATACAAAATGAACTCCCAATAAGTATTAACTTCCTAATTTCCCCATCCCTGAATATGAACTGAACTACAAAACAAATATTTGTTCTGGTAAAAGTTAAAATACTAAAAAAGGAAACATTATAAAATCTTTAATTATGAAAGTTACAGTGAAATGGTTATAAAAAGCATATGATTTTAAGCATCTGGAAAAAATTAAAGCTGAACATCTAATACTAATGACCTACAAGTCTATATATAATCACCACTTCTTCGTGTTTTTCAGGCATGGTTGTTTGTATTTCTCATTTTGAATCCACTCATCATTAATTAATTACTTTGATGTCTTTAAGTTCACTCTCTGAAGTTGTTTAGAAAATGGTGTAGGAAAAGAGTATGGCACTTCCTTTTCTATCAATTAAAAAGTCTATGTGACAGTTCATTTTACTTAATTATGACACATCATTTTGATTAGAAAAGAATCTTGTATTAAGCTCAGAGAGATTGCACCTCTAGCCCCTTGTTCCTTCATGTCCACCATATTTAGTAGGAAGATGCACTTTGAAGAAGTCAGCTGATTCCAGAATGAGCACAGAGAAAAAATAAACCAAAAGCACTGCTACTTACAATGCAGAGGATCAATCCCTACACTCACAGACACCACTACTTAACAAATATTTTCTATTTATATAAACTCCTCCTATTACCTTATTATCACTTTCCACATAACCCTCTGTGCACTTACAGAAACATATTACAGGTTGACGGTTGAGTTAGAGACTATGAAAAAGTGGCTTGGCTAAAAAATAAATTGTCCACAAATTAGGCTATGTAACTACAGTAGCTAATAAATTATGGTATAACTGAGTATAATTATACACTTTATAATGTGAGAAAGGTAAACAAAATTCCAAGTAAAAAATAGCCAAACCAGGCATAATTCAGCACTTTCCTTCTTCTAGAAATATCATTATTGCTATTTCCATTGAGTTTAATTGATAAGTTAGTAATTATCCAGTATTATTTACTAATGGGAAAGCTTTTAGCTACACAATTTCACAATTTTTAGAAACAAGCGGAAGACAACACAATTGAATAAATAAAATGAAGCTTTGATGAAGTGCTGAGGAAATGGTTCTAATTTAACAGCAAAGTGGCTCAACTAAATTTGAATATAACGTTTACTTCAGATATCAGAAAAAGCAATATACTATTTGCGTTCACACAATAGTGAAAAAACACTGCAGTTTTTTCTTGTATTTTCACTACAGCCTATAGTGACCTAATGAATTCATTTAACCAACCCATTTATAATTAGGTGATTAATAATTCTGCAAGTCCTTTTTTCATGCTACTATCCTGCTTAAAAACATCAATGGCTCCTCCCCTGGCTGGTGTAACTCAGTGGATTGAGCACCAGCCTTCCAACTTAAAGGTTGTTGGTTCAATTCCCAGTCAGTGCACATGCCTGGGTTGCAGGTCACGTCCTCAGTTGGGACATGCAAGAGTCAATCAACTGATGTTTCTCCCACACATTGATGTTTCTCTCCCCCTCTTTCTTCCTGCCTTTCCCTCTCTCAGAAACTAAACAAAAATAAAAATATTTTGAAAAAAAATTAATGGCTCCTGACTTACTACAAAATTCTTATTATATGTGGCATGACTCTCTTCCCTATTTTCTTCCCCTCTTTTAAGAATCCACCTCTATTCTAACACTCCTGTCTTAGAGAAGCAATTCATGCATTAAGGCAATTACTCATGAATTGCTGCTCTAGATATAAATTGCTATTCTCTTGAACTCACCGTGAGGTTAATAGCTGTGTTAAGAACCATTATCCAGTATTTTATCTTTTCTTATAGCTGAGTACTATACATTGTATATATGTACTACATCTTCTTTATCCAATCATCTATGGAAGAGCACTTTGGTTGTATCCATATCTTAGCCACTATGAATAATGCTGCAATAAACATTGGGGTGCATGCATCTTTGCAAATAAGTGTTTTCTAATTTCTATTTTGTTTTTGGTAGATACACAGGAGAGAAGTTGCTGGGTCCTCTGGTAATGCCATTCTTAAATTGTTAAGGCGATGAAATACTGCCATTTGCAACACCATGGATGGATCTTGAGAATACCATGCTAAGCCAGCAATTTTCATGTGGTGTATTGTAGCACACTGGTGTGCTGCAAGAGGCATACAGTACGAATTTTTAAAACATACAACACCTGACTACTTAGAGGCACTGACATCTTTTCCCTTAGGTAGTAAAATAAAAAAATGACAAGAGCCAACACAAAAATAGCCAATCTGTATGAATAAGTCAAAATTATACCTATTTTTGTCAAATTAGCAAAATGTATATCTTTTGGTGTGCTGCAGAATTTTAGTAACTACTATATGTGTGCCATGAGATGAAAAAGGTTGAAAATCACAAGTTAAGCAAAAGAAGTCAGACAGAAAAAGCCAAGAACTATATGATTTCACTCATATGTGGGATATAAAACTAAAAGCAACAAATGAACAAACAATAAAAACGAACAAAAACTCATGGACACAGACAACAGTAAGGTGGTTACCAAAGGGAAAAGGGGTAGGAGTAGTAAGGAGTAAAGAGGTCAAATATATGGTGACAGAAGAAGATACGACTTTGGGTGGTGGGCATGCAATGCAATATACAGACCATGTATCATATAATTGTACACTTGAAACTTATATAATCTTATTAACCAATGCTACTCCAATAAATTTAATTTAAAAAGGAAAGAAAAAAATCATTATCCAAAACTTAGGAACAAGGCTAAAAAAGATGACTTCAAATTCAAGAAGAGTCAATTAAACTGCAATGCCTGAGAAGTCACTTCACTGTCCAAATATGTCTCCTCTTGGATCCCAAAGTGACTTCCAATTGGCAGTAGTAATGTACCTTTGCTGACTTTCTGTTTTCTGTTTTTTTTCTTTCTTCTGATTTTACTTAAATTTGTTTTAGTTTTATTCGTTTTGCTTCTGACAAATTCTGTCATTCTGTTTCATGTCTACCTTCTGATTTAGAGCTGCAATCCTTTGTACAACCAAGCCCCAAGGTTGGTAAGTCTGTGCGTTGTCTCAAACACTAAGCTAGTTGCAAATGTATAGTTGAGAAATCACCTGTGTAAGTCATGGCTCCAGCTGTGTTCTGTCCACAGCCAGTGAGAGACTATGCCAGTAAAGTCAAGCCAGCTTCAAATGCATGGTCAAAAAGCACCTGTGTAAATGTGAGTATGGCTTTACATGAGTAATGATTGCCCATTGGTGAGGTATCTACTTTAACAGTATGATTATATGATGGTATCTATTGTGTTGAGGATAGATATTTAGTCTCTATCAGGTGAAAGACAATAGACTCTCATTTAACAGGGATTTGTTGTTGCTGTTGGTAGTCTGTTGTCTTTTGCTGTTGTCTGTCTAGTTGGGAGCTCAAATTAATTAAAATTTGGTGCCCACTGAAAAGAAGAGCAATCATGAGGTTTAGATATGTGTAAGCCAGAAACTAGGCTCTCAAAAAACAGTCTCAGACTATCATGGAAAGAACTGTACTCATAAATATAAACAACTTCCTGGAAGAAAAGAAACCTGAGCAAATTCTGGAGACTTCAGAGGAAAGGAATTCACCAAAATTTTAGGCAGTATAAGTGATATCTAATGGTGAGGCAGGCTTAGTTTCATCGCCTCAGGATTGAAAGCAAGTAATAAAGCTTTTAAAAGATCTGTTCCTATATTTCTTAATGACATGTAATATGTTACTCAATACTCCATGCTCAAGAAGGCACAGACCATTAATTAACATCTTGCATTGCACAAATATAATTAGTTCACAATGAAAATCAGGATTAGCCTTTTTTTGAGATCAACAATAATCTTAATATGTTATAATAATTTTGTAATAAATATATTTGTAATACACTATGCATACCAGCATTATGATAATATTTGGAAAATATCTGGGATCAAAGAGAGCAATGTTAAGAAAATAATACCCAAATATTAGGAACAAGACCAAGAGAATGATTGCACATCTTGTCAATGTCATTTTGAAGGATTATTTAATTCATTAGGGGACTGTCCTGCTTTTGACTTTGCTGTTTGCTGTTAATTAAAGGTTCAGACTATTTAGTTACATGTTAACTTGTAAGTTTGTGCCCAATAAAAGTGCAAATGTTTTCATAGAAAAGATAATCTCAAATATTACAGTTTATTGACCTGAAAGACATTATTCAGTATTATAATAAAACTAACAATCTTATCCTAACATTTCTTTATTAAACTTCCTATAAATAACCTATTCCTCAAGTGCACTTTGTACCAGTTTTAAGTTATATTGCATTAACTACTCTATAAAACCTTTTGTAATGCTCAAGAGTATATCTCTTTCTTGTTTGTGCCGCTACTCTACTCTGCTAATAGTGACATAAAAGCACACATAAGATCATTATACATAAATTTATGTACTTCTCTGTCTGCCTTTGCTACACCTGACAGCCCTAGTAGCCTAGACCCTATTGACATTTTTACTGAGTCTCTAGGGTTTAACAAAATCTAGTACTTAACCATAAATTAATAAATGTGAATTAAATAAGTAAATGAAAGAATATATGAATGAATTTAAAATCAAAATTTATTTATTTGTCTTATTTACTAGAAAAGAATTACTCAACCCCTAAGTGCAGTCCTGACCACTGTGGCTCAGTTGGTTGGGTGATGTTCCACAGAGTGAAAGGCCACCCATTTGATTCCTGGTCAGGGCACATGCATGGGTTCGATCCCAGTGGGCATGTACAAGAGTCAACCAACCGAAGTTTCTCTCTCACACAGATGTACACCTCCCTCCCTTTCTCTTTCCCTTCCCCTCTCTAAAAACACATGGATAAATATTTAAATAAAAAAAGATATAGTATATTTTATTATATAAAAAAGAGAGTTTAACAGTAAATCTTTCATGGACAACTGGTTTCCTTTGGAACTATTGGGGATGGGCAGATACCATGAAATTTATGATACTAATGTAGGGAATAGAAGTGTTAAAATATTGCCAGTACCTAGAGCTAGAAGCTCAGCCAGACACTACCCATAGCACTTGCTACAAGGAAGCTTCACTCAGCCTCCCAGTATCGCCTATCGCCCATGTTTAGCCTACTCAAGACTGGACATTTATTAGTTGATTCTTTAAAGGGATTCAGGAGCACTTTGAGTGAGCCCCCTCAAATCAAATCTGAAATAATGTAAGCATCCAAATAAATAATGATGATAGTGAATTACAATCCACTGAATAAAACAGGAACTCATTATTTACTTCTGATAAATTATACATGCATATATGCATGCATACATTATGTATGGATTTATACTTACCTAAATAGAGAAAAATAGAAAAGACTTCCTTATAGTAAAATACTAATTAAAAAATATGAAAGGGATAATATCATTATAAAATCACTATTGTGCAAATATCATAGGAAATAACTAATTTGGGGGAATCTTCAGTGGATAATAAAACTTCTCAGTAAAAGATGATAAATACGATATTTACATAGCTTCCAATTATCTCTTCAGAGATTAGTTATTAATTAACAAGGGAAAAATAATATTAGTGGCAGAGCCTAATAAACACCATCTTCACTAAGTGATCAAAAGTAACCATCTTAATGAGACAAATTTATATCATGCACTTACTAATGTGATTCACTAAAAACACAATATTACACATGTAGTTTTCCTTCTGAAAACTGCACATACTGAATCTAATCATGAAATACCAGGCAAACAGGAGTTGAAGAGCATTTAACAAAATAACTGGCATGAGTGATAATGCCATGTGAGGTAAAGAATGATGAGGATCCATTCTAGATAAAGAAAGACTAATGTAAACATAACATATGATTCTGGATTGGAGCCTGGGTTGGAAAAAAACTGAAACAACTAGTAAGAAATAAATAGGAACATGCATAAAGAACACATGGACAAAACCAAAGTGGGGGTTGGATCGAGGGTGGGACACAGGGATGGCTGGGGTTAGGGGGAATTGTGGTGGGGATGGAAACAACTGAACAACAATAAAAAATGTAAAAAAATAAAATAAAATAAGAATAAAACAAGAAAATAAATAAATAGGGATTTATATTAAATACGGTATTTTGTCAAAGTCAAATTTCCTGATTTTGATACACTGTGATATATGAGAATATCTTTGTTCTTAGGAAATTCATTGTAAAATATTTAGGAGTAAATGGTCATTATGTACACAACTTGCTTCCACAGACTTGAAGATGATATAAATAATGTATGTGTGTATGCATCCTGGTGAAAAAAGAGAGAAGGATTTTGTAATAAAAATTAACAATTGATTGATCTATGTAGGGGATACATGAGAGTTTCTCAATACAATTCTTCTAACTTTGTTGTAAATATAAAATCATTATAAAATAAAAATAAAATGTATTTAGTAAATTTAAAGTGACATGTTGTAACCAAAGTGATGCTGGTGCTGTGTAGTCTCAAAGTAAACTTGGTTACCATTTTTTTTTTTAAGTAAAGGATTCACATGAGGGCCCAGCAGTGAGAAGCAACACCTAGTTTACTTGTTCTTTTGAATCTGAAACTATTAATACCCACCTGAATTGTGTTGAATTGTGTATATTTCATTATATTTTTGAGAAAGGAGGTGAAGCCAAGAAGGCATAGAGAAAACAGGAGAGAAGAAAGGGAAAACAGAGAGGAGGACAGCTCATTCTCCTTATTGGAGTTCTACTTCGAACAAGTTCTTTTTTGTGAATTATCTAAACAAAAATATAATGTAATCTTACAAAGTAAAATAAAACATGTATTTGAACACAAAGCCTAGCCCATTTTCTGACTAAATGTAGATAGTCCACAATATTTGAAGGGTTTTGTTTCATTTTGTTTTGTCCCTCCACCATTTTTTAAGTTCCCATCCCTCCTCTCCCCTTCTCTTTGGCAACCAACCATGTGTTCTCTACATAGATGTGTCTGTTTCTCTTTTGTTTTGTTCATTGTATTTTTTAGACTCCACATATAAGTGAAATACTGTATGATACGTACAGTATTTGTCTTTCTCCATCTGACTTACTTACCTTGGCATAATGGCCTATATGTCCTCTCCACAATCTTCTTCACTGAAGTGATTATTAGAACTCATTCTACTTAAAATTTTTTGCCATCTTACTAATAATTAATAGCTAAATATATCCCCTCATATCTATTTTTCAGATTGTTAGTGGACTGCTTACTCAGTGGACATTACTCAGACCTGTAATAGTCAGATTCCAGAACCAAGACTTTCTTTTCTGTTCTAGTTAGGTGTCCTTGCTAGTAAGGAACCTTTCATTTTAGAGTGTAAGAATTCTACTATCTGCACAGGAAATTTAGATTTTTTTTTCTTAAAGCAAGACTTTATCATTTTAATACTGTATAGCTCAGCTGCCACGAGTAAACAGACCTCCTCTTGCTGTTACCATGCTACCCCATGCCGTTCAAACAACATCTAACCTGTATTGGACACATTGCTAGCACTGGATTTGAATGAGAATTCACTTTGTTTGGCCATGAAGTCCATTTAATAGAAATATCTTTTGATGTTCTCTTTAATTTGGGCTCCTTGAAGCAATTCTGTAATTTTATTATGCAATCCTGTTTTGGTGAAAAAGAGCTATTCTTTAATGAAGCTTTTGTCTACTGCTTAGTAAAATAGGCTTGTTTATTAAACCAGAATAGTTTGCTACTTTATGGTTAAAGAAACTCTTATCTTTAAACAAATATAGGACTTAGCAAACTCATAGTGTCAAAATTGGGAAGTCACTTTGTTTTATGTTTTTTAAGAACAAAAAAACAATATTTATAAAATTCTTTTGTATGGGTCAATTGTTCTGATTATTTTAAAATGATCTAATGGTATACTTACAAGAAATAGTTATAGAACCATAAACAACAGAAGATTTTAACATCATTTATGTTCAACTGCACTGCACTAAGAAAATAGAAAACAAAACTATACACTGAACAACCTTGGAAATCTTTGACCTTCTTTAGGTAACAGACCTTACAGGCTACATAATGGTAAGTTCCCTTTAAGAAATCATATTTCATAAAACTTAGTCATGTCCCAACTCCCTTTTGTTATGTAGAACTTTCTGGAGAGATGAGTCCTATTGGGAAAAAGCATGCATTAATAGTTCCTTTCTCTTTTCCTAAATATCACCCCAGCATCTCTGCTTCAGTTCTTTCTTCTCAGCTATAGCAACTTCCGATCCACTTGTGAGACAAATTAAATCTTTAGGATTAGTGTACCCTGGCACTCACTTGGCTCAGTGAGAGTTTCTATACACTACTATTACTACTATTAATTAAAAATAAAAGAATCGCTGTAATTCACAAACCATAAGATCACAAAAGATCAACCAAGTGGTTGATCTTTTCTTTGAAAATCACTACTTGTATTAATGTATCCACATATCTTTGGAACATAAATCTAATGAAAGCAACAGCATGCTGAGATTATTTTCTCATCCCAATCAATACCTATTTAAGATACCTATTTAATCAATTTACATTTAAGGTAATTATTGACAGGTATTTATTTATAGCCATTTTTCCTTTTGTAAGTGTGTTTTCCCTCACCCTCTCTCCCTCTCTCTCTCTCTCTTTCTTCATCTTCTTAAAGTAATCCCTTTAGCATCACTCCCAATGCTTGTTTGGTACAAATGTACTATTTTAGCTTTTTCTTTCTTTCCTTTTTGGTTCTGGAAGCTCCTTATTTTATCTGCACTGCTCAGATTATACCCTAAGAATCCCAAATCTCTTGAATACCAATTCAAGAGAACCTATGCACCCCAATGTTCATAGAAGCACAATTTACAATAGCCACGTTTTGGAAGCACCATAAGTGCCCATCAGTAAATGAGTGGATCAAAAAACTATGGTATAGTTATCCAATGGAATTCACAACAGCATGGATGGAACTGGAGAGCATTATGCTAAGTGAAATAAGCCAGGCAGTGAAAGACAAATACCAT